>NC_067433.1:24272779-24572779 GCF_009764475.1 Pristis pectinata | reverse complement strand
GTGCTGACGCGGCGACTCTCATCTTTTGCAGTAACAGATGTACTCACTTTAAATGTGCCGCCGTTGCAGTACCTGTTCTGTCCACTCCACGTTCCCATCGTCCAGCAGATTGTATTTGCATAACGCACAGTAATTATTCAGCTGAGAGTCGACATATCCAGTAGCTGATTAGCTATGAATAGTGTGTCAGGTAACACATCTGCTGTGAATCAATCGAAACTCTACCTTTTGAATAATACAGTTTACCACAAAATTAAGTCACACTCCCGCAAGTCTTGAAGAGGAGAGATTTCCAATAATACCCCAGAGCACTCTGATCTCACAATAGTCATGATGTTTCTGTCGCTGGTCCAGTTTAGTTTCTGGACAATGGTAACACGAGGGGTTTTGATGTTCGGTGACTCATAATGGCAAAACAAGGGAATGCCGATATTGGATGATTGGACCCTCTCCTGTCCGCGATGGTCATTTCCTAGAACTTCTGTTGCGAGAACGTTACTTGTGAATGGTCAACCCATCCCCTGATGCCTTTGTGCACACAGGAATGGGGTGTTTCACTTGCGGGGAGTGGGAAGATAACTGTATCGTCAGCGATCATCGGCACTTGTTATGGAAGGAAACACGTTGATGAAACAGCTGAATGTGGCTGAGACTGGGGTAAACTCCTGCAGTGATGTCCTGGGGCTGGGATGATGGACAGCTGACAACTACAACAATTCTCCACTGCGCGGTAAATAACTCTGACCCTTGCAGTATCTTCCGTTTGGTTCCCGTTAACTGCAGTTTTATCAACACTTGATGCCGCGCTTCGTCAAAGGCTGCATTCTTTTCAACTGTCCACACCCTCTGAGTTATATTGGAGGAAGTCATGTTGGAAACAGTGAGTAATTGTTGGTCAGCTTCCAAACATCTTTGGACTCTGGAACAGTTCCCTCTGTGCAGGTCACTTCTGACCCAGAGAGATCCCGGTAGTTCATAAGTTCAGAATTCCCTCCCCCTACATTAACTCTTCAGCCGCAAATTTGTCTGTGATATCGCCCTGTTCTTACCCTTATTCGCCTCGGCACGGCGAGTAATACAGATATTACTCCCATTAAGGTCTTCTTTTTATCCTGTTTCCTAACTCCCGATATTCACTCTGCAGGACCTCATCCAGTTTTCTGCCTGTGTCATTAATCCCAATGTGTGCAATAACTTCTGGATGCTCACCCTCACGCTTGAGAATGTTCTGCAAATGCTCAGAGGCATCCTCGACCCTGGCAACAAAGAAGCATCACACTATCCGAGAGTACGTTTTGCGGCCACAGGATCTCCTGTCTGCCCTCTAGCTATTTAGTCTAATATCACTATTGTGGTTCCGCTTTCACCCTTCCTTGCTGCGCTTCAGAGCCTGTCATGGTGCTACAGTGGGTCGACGCTCTCTGTAGTTCATTGAGTGAGAGGTGATCTCATTGCTGCTCGCACTCTCTGGACCCACGGCTTCGCGTCAGAAGCCGATGGATGATTTTTAGAACTGATAGGAAGTAAAACTTCAAAAATGTATTTCAGAAACATAATACAGTCACAGGAAATGTTGAAATACTGAGCAGATGAGGCCATATCTGTGAGAAGAGAAACGAGTTAACGTTTCAGGTAAAAATCCTTTCCAGCATCTTGCAGGCATTTTCTGTTTCCCTTTTAGTTCTGACGAAGTGTGTTTCAGTTCTGACAATCGGTAGGTTAATTAGCCTTTTAAAATGTTTCTCGTGTGCAAGTGAGTAGAGAAGTTAATGGGAATGTTGTGAGAATTAAATGGGATTAGTGTAAACCGATGATTGTTGTGTGGACCCAATGTGTCGAATGGCCACTTTCTCTGCTCCATGCCTCCATGACGATGACCCTATCACAGAAAATCTCAGATTGCATTGACGAAGGAGAGCGATTTATGAAGATATTGGCAGCACTGGGATATTTCACCTGTGGAGGGAAAAATAAATATGGAGAAGCGGAGGTAACTTTTTTATCTCTGGACCAGAGGAAGCTTCAGGGAGAAGTAACTGTTGTTTACCGCAATTTATAAGAGAGTTAAATTTTGCAAACAGATGTTAATTCAAGAGAGAAAGAGAAGGCATCGAGCATTATTGGGGGGGGGGGGGGAAGAGACAGAGAGATAGAGCAAAAAATGATGGTGAAGAAAAGGAGCGGGATATGACGGGAGCAGGCGAGGGTAGAGAGGGAGCCGAGTAAAATACAGCAGGCGCACAACAGATTAGACAACATCTGCAGAGAGAGAAACGAGGTTCACGTTCCAGGTCGAAATGCGTTGTCAGAACAGGGAAACAGGGGTAAAAGTTCGTATCAAGCTGAAAGGCGAGTGGGGAAGTGAGGTGTGGGACAAAGGAGGGATTTCTGGGTTGGTGAGACCGGGCTGCGGACGGGATCAGCTGTTACTGTTGTTTTAGAACTCCGTTCATAACACGATTTACACTTCCCACAAGTGGGGTTATACGGTAGGGAACAGGTGGGCAGATTTAATTGTGATGTTCATACCATTTATTTTTAACGCTTAATGATTTTCACAATCCGATTCAGCGTTCTTAAGTTCCTGGAGGAAGTTGTTCTGAGTCACGGCGGAAATACACGTGTTGGTGTAGGTGCTGAGAAGCTGCAGCATTCCCGATGTGAATTCTGTGATATAACGGGGATCAATGGATGAGTAACTGTGAATCTTTGAAATTCGATGACAGATATAAAACCCCACCTGTGTTACCCACAACAGTATGAAACTTCCGGTTATACTGAAGAGTAAACCGATGGATTTCCTTCAGTTCTCTATCACCGGGTCCTTGTCATCCTCTCCATTTCAGCGGCTCGGAGCCCCCTGCGGACTCTACTGGCCGCTAAAATCCGTCTAACCTTCGGAACACTGAGCAGCAAAATCAGAAGGAACGGGACACAAGGGGTTAACAACTCAAATACCGCCCATACGGGGAATGTACTGAATCTCAGCTTAAAAACAGTTCCAGGGAACATCATCAATTATTTCTTCAGACCCGTATGTAAAGTACCAGGGGACAGTCTCTGAACAGCCAGGCACACTCATTGTCCCTGTAACCACAGCCGCCGTTCTCTCGGTGCAATATTTTGCTTTCAGCTTCTCACAACAAATAGCGACAAATCGATCGAAGGTGAAAGCGGCTGTCAGCCAGATAGAGACCGCAGTGCTTGCAAACACTTCATAACGAGACTGCACACGGGAGTGATGCGGATGAAGGACCGCGGAACATAAATCACAACAGTCAACGTCAGCAGGGGTCAGAGATAATGACCAGGAGATCGGACTCTGCCATTCCCACGAGGTAGCGAGTGATGCATTTCAACAGACCGCACTTTCCCCGAGACGGCATCGCAATCGCCACCAGGTTAACTGGAAGAAAGAGAAAATGAAACAAAGAAATTACTGACCAGACCCGAAGCCAATGCAGGAGTTTGACAGGTCCCGGTGACATCTCCACTTCGTTGCTGCATCGAGCGGTGGAAACTCGTTCCTGTCTCCTTCGAAGGATCCAGAGAGGGCGCAGAACCGGTATGGACACAGAAGGAGATTGCGGCGTCTTGTGAAATATGTCATATCTGGATTTGGATTCCTAAATGCTGACTTAAATTTGTAGTTGCAGGGAAGCTCCAGCTGGATAACTGCCTCCACAAAGGCAATAAGGGATGAATAAGCTTTATCGGCGCCGCCCACGTATTCCGATAAATGAAGTTAATCAATCGGGCAGCAGACTGCGGCGTTGTTCCAACAGCCAAACAGGAACTGCGTCCCTTCGCCGCACTCTCTGTCAGTGATGGAACAATTAAACAAAGGATTAAAAACAGAAAAAACCTGCGAGCACTCAACCAGGCAAGCAGCAAGTCTAGAAAGGGAAACCGGTTAATGTTTTGAGTCCGCGACACTTCCCCAGAACTGTTCTGGGAAAGACCCGTGAGCCGAAGCGTTCACTAATTTTTCGTTCCAGACACGCAACATGCCGGACTGGATGATTCCAGCACTTTATATTTGCGTTTCATATCTTATCATTTGAAATTTTGTATGTTTAACAATAGAAGGTTGGCTAATTCCAACAGATAGAGTGCGGGCTGACACACCTCACAGCCAGACGTATCGTCTCCCACTGAATCCATCGCAACGAGGCAATTGTTATGAGCCAGGTTGCTTCTTGGTGAATGTCCCTTTAAAGCACCTAGACAGTAGTGTAGTAGTGTGTGTGTGGTGTTATCTGACGCCTTAAAGACTATATCTGGAGTGTAGTGGCTGTTACATCGAGAGAGAGAGAGAGACAGAGAGAGAGAGAGACGGAGAGGGAGAGAGAGACTCTGACTGCTGGTCTCTGTATCTATGGATGAAGAACAATAGCTGTCACTATACAATCCATGTATGGATTTTTGGAGCAATCTATGGAGTCCACTTTGTCGTTAACCTGTACTGGAAAGGAGGTATATCTGTGGGCGGCCACGCATCGAGTGCCCTCGGTGTGGCAGATACTTCGGAACAAAGCAATGGAGATCATCAGTGACTGCGATGTCGTTTTAGTTCCATCGTGGAACTGGTGGATTTCGTAAATTATCTCCCTACATTCTCTCTACAATCTATTGTGGTTTTCAAAAGCCTCTGCTGATCGTTCTACCTTATGACTTGCTGAACTGAACTTTGATAACTATTCCTAGACTTGGGGTTTGGGAATTTGACACACACACACACACACACACACACACACACACACACACACACACACACACACACACACACACACACACACACACACACACACTTCGAGTTTATTTTTGGGGTCAATGTTTAATATCTAACGTTTTAGTTTCTCATATTATTACAAGTAGTTATTAATAAATAGATTCTAACACTTACACATCGCTCGTTGTGTTTCTATTGCTCGTACGTAACACAATGGAGAGAGTTTCACCAACCAGTACAAGTCTCAGTGAAGTAGTCCGACATCTGAAGCAGCGTTAAATGCAGATATAATACAAGTACATTTTACAATATTGATAACCGTTGATCGGAATGTTATCTTTGACACCAAGTGTATTTCATTGAATTCTTCATAAATTGTCTCATATTCAGTCGTTGCACACTTACTTATTTTAAAGAAAATCCACAACACCTTCACTCCACAACATGTATTTCTTCACAGTGACTCAACTATTGCCACCTACCGATTACCTGTTCCTTGTCCTTTACCCTAATAACCGCTGGCAGCACAGACAATCATCCTGTGTCACTTCCCGGGCTGCATAAGAAAATGCAGTGCAGCTGCTACAAGACTAAAGGCACAGAGACCGTGCTGAGCATATTTCATTATCGAGAAAACAAACTGCCGGAGGAACGCACTGGGTGAGGCTGCAGCTGTCCCGTTGAGTTGAGTTCCACGGCTTTTTAAAATTTTTTTTGTACAGCGGAGTGACAGGCACTTTGGGCCCAATGAGGCCGCGCCGCCCATTTTAAACCCAAATTAACCTACCCGTACGTCTTTTGAAATGTAGGAGGAAACCGGATCACCCAGAGGAAACCCACGCAGACACGGGAAAACGTACAAACTCCTTACAGACAGCGACGAGAATCAAACCCCTATCGCTGGCGCTGTAATAGTGTCGCACTCACCGCTAAGCTTCCGTGCCGCCCGTATGCAGATACTGCGAGACCCGCTGAGTTCATCCCGCAGTTTGTTTTTACTCCAGATGATAGACGTCGCCTTCATCTCCATTTCATTCCTGAAATATAGCGACTGGACAGGTGGCTGTGGAAACACGCAGAGAGGAAAAATTCACAGCGTTGAAATTAGTCATCAATTTTCACCATCGGCGGCTGACACAGCGGCTTACCGGGAATACCAGCGGCTGAAATAACAAGATAGTAAATGTCTCGTCTCCGCTAGATTACTGGATATCCCATTTCAGTGAGAATCTGTACCTGTTGCTCCGGAATCCCAGCTCCGGCAGACACTCTGAGCTGATGTACTCCAACAGGCTCTGATTGATACAGAGGGTCAGTCTCCAGTGACAGTGTTATACTGTTATAACCCTGCCCATTGTTGTTAGTTACCGTCACTTGAAAAAACACATCACATCAACACTCGTATATCCAGGGCAAATATTGTGGCCATTTAACACAAACGCACCCAAGTCCCCGGCATTACCTCAGCGCTTTCTCTTTTGCATGTAATACCAGTAGATTTGATCACACAGGACTGATCGCTTTCCGTAGGTGCTGCATTTGCAGTTTTCACAATGTTGAATCGGAAACTGATTCATCCATATTTGTAACTGATTGCTCCCGAGTGTTCAGTGAATCCAGCGTCACAATCCGACCCATGTCCTCTGCCCCTGCAGTTTCCCAGTGAGAACTCCTTCCTTCAGCTCCTTCCTGGCCGCAAACACCCAGCCGCCACCCTCAGAAAGAGGAACATATTCAAAACACCACTCTCCCTGCCCAGCAGAGCGCAGGTCGCGTTCCCCACCACCGCCTCCTTCATTCCCCTCAGTTACCTAAAGATATTTTTCTTTGCAAAGATATTATTTCTGTATGACATGCAACAATGTTTCAAGGTTTTCCTCACAATTTAGCTAATTTTGTATTTCCTAGATGTCTGATGTTCTAAGTGGTTGAGAACTGTGTAACGGCCCTGGCTAATGTGCAAACGTAGCTCATATGGGATGAACATGTAGGGCGTTAAAGATATTCTCCGCCAAGTACAGATTAAGATATCTTTAGATTTTGCGCTGTATACGGATGTGTTATTATGCTGCTTGTCTCCTCGCTGTGACCACTTGCTCGGTATCGCTGTGTTGAAGTGTTGGTCCGATGGTGCAGAAGCGGCGCTGCAGCAATGGTTCCCAGAAGGCCGCAAGGCTGGGGAGAGTTTGCAGTGTTCGTAGCCTTTGTCGCTGAGGGAATGCAGGTCATATTCCGGGTGTGTTCCGGGTTGAAATGTTTGCCGGATATATGAAGGTGTAATTAGCGTACACGTGATGCGACAGGGTTGTGCAGAAGAGTAGAGTTGAAAAATCGGTTATGACAACACAAATTGCAGAAAAGTTTAATTCTTCGACCTCTGAGGCATCTGCTAAACAACGCAACTTTGGGCTTTCTGAAATAACCTGTCTGCAGCAACCTGATAGCTGCCCACGAAATACCCGTGCCGAATCTCCTCTGAAGCTCCTCCACCACTATCACATCCTACCCATATTGCGGCGCCTAGAACTGCACACAGGATGCTAGCCGTGGATCATCTCATGCATTATCTGTTTTTCACATAAATGCCTTGTTCTATATCTCTATATCCTGACAATTGAAAGCAAGTCGTATCCACATAGTGCCTGGAAAAGTGAGGCAAGCTTTTCACAATAGAGAAATTCCGACAACGCTCTGAAATTTAGTTAAAAGCAGACCGACAAAATGTAATTAATGCTTTCATGAGCAATCATTCCACGAATGTCTTCTTCCCATCCCAACGTTGATAGCTTTTATTCCTGTTTTTCCAGTTGGTTGAACACATGACCGTCCGTTCATGGCATAGGGAAGGCGGATCAGCAAGAGGTTGCAAAAATTGGCAGTTCCGTGAACAGCCGGTCGGGTAGAAGTGGCGGAGCACATTTCGTATTGCCGCTCCACATGAGTTTACGGAGTTATGGAGATACAGAGAAATGGGTATTGAAGGCAGAAAGGAATATTTAGTGTTTCTGTATAGATGGCTGATTGGTGAGACTGACGGGCTGTGGACAAAATACATGTAGCAGGGCCTTGGATAAGCAAACATATGAAGGGTCAGTGGCAGTGGATGAAACGGATGTCCATTGGTGTAGGTGAGGCAGGGTGCGAGAAAGACACGGGTTTGCTTCATTACCTGGGAATTATAAACTCAGCAACTGTTCCCTCTCCTGTCTGAACTAACCACTCTGCAGCAAACAGGGAAGCGAGTGATTTCACTTCGTTACTATATAGTCTCTTGCACAATGTGAGAGTATGGGGTTCATTCTGTCCCTGTCAGTCTCAGGTACAGTGTGAGAGTGTGGGGTTCATTATGTACTTGCCAGTCTCTGGTGCAGTGTGAGAGTGTGAGTTTCATTCCGTATTTGTTAGTCTCTGGGACAATGTGAGAGTGTTGGGTTAGTTCTGCACCAGCCATTCTCTGGGACAGTGTGAATACGTGGTGTTTATTCTAGTTTCTTGTTTGTTGTTATACAAATACGTTACTGACTCCCTTCGTGGAATTTTCCACGTTTATTGTTCAAACGATATTTAACACAACTATATTTACTACCTCCGGTTGATAATTAATTTACTTTATATTCAGTACAAGTTTGATTGATACTGGTTATAATGGAGCACTACCCGAGATTAATAGAGTCAGGCAGCTCAGAATCATGTCATTCGGCCCATTCTGCTTATGCAGACAATCGATGATGCACCTTAATTAACCCCTTTGAAAAAAGCTTGTTCTATCTCCTCATACACCTTGGGCATTCCCCTTCTTGGTTGGATAATCGTGTAATGTTGTTTCCGCTTCAACCAGCTACTAGGTGGTGCGTCCCAGATCCCAACCACTTTATGCGTGAAAATAAATCTCCCGCAGGTCCTCTCTAATCCTTCTATCCCCTGTCGTTGCTCTTTGCTGTCTGATTTTCACACATCTGCAAAGAGAATGATCATCCTGCTGGTTACCCTGTCTCTGCTCCAATGTAGATCAGAATATGACTCTCTGATTGAATGTTGCGCGAATGATAAATAATGCAACACAGCCTGACACTGTATACGAATGTTGGACTGGCCTGCAATGTGGTTTAGACTGTACCGTTCTGGGTAGCACTTCACCTCTTCCTCATTGGTCACCAATACAGACACACCTGAAGGTTGCCGTCTAACCCTTGTTCTGCTCTCTCTCTAGTTTCCACGGTGTGGATAAGCACAGCTCCAACGCCATCTACAAAATGGATAGTGACACCACTGATGTTGGCAGAATCACAGCAAGGGACGCGAGACGTTCAGGGTAAGATGGGTCAGCTGATTGAGTAGGAAAAACGTCGTGATCAACTTCAGCAAGACCAAGGAACTGATTGTGGTCTTTACGAAAGGGATTTCAGGCAAACACGCACCAGTCCTCATTGAAGGATCTGCGAGGAAACGGGTCAGCAGCTTCAAATTGCTGACTGTCAACGTTTCGAACGATCGTCCCTGGGCCTAGCTCATAGATGCATCCATGAATAAGGCACTTCAGCGTCTCAACTTTCTTAAAAATTTAAGGAGATTCGACATGTCATTGAAAACTCTGACAAACTTCTGCAGATGTGCAGTGGAAAATATTCTGACAGGTTGCATCGCAGCACAGTGTGAGAACTCTCATCCACAGGAACGCAACAGGCTACAAGGAGTGGTGACTCAGTCAGTTCCATCACGGGTACAGCTCTCTCCACCAGCAAGGACATCTACAAGAGGCAGTGACTCAGGAAGGCGACATCCATCATCAACGTCCCCATCATCCGGGCCATGCCCTCTTCTGGAGTAGGTACAGAAGCCTGGCGACTCGCACTTCAAGATTCAAAGTTTCTTCCCCATTGCCATTGGGTTCTTGAACCGACCTGAAATATCCTAATCTGCCATATTTCTCCCAAGTTGCACTGAGGTCGTTATGTTATTTTTGGTAATTTTGTTTTTTACGTCATTTATAATTTATTTTAATTTAATTTTATGTAACTTCTGTTTGTCCTGTTTGCAATGACTGTGTTATTGCTTAATAAAGTTAATTATCATGCCATGACAATAAACTTGAACGAGTTGGGATGTGAGGGCAGATCTTGCCGAACAGGATTGATCCTGGGTCTCACATTGCAGAACGTGGGTGATTGATAAACTGCTGGGAAATTAGTACCTCAGGTGAAGCCACCTTTACATCCTGGCCACATACTCCCAGCTGTCTGTGTGATCCTGTGATACCGGCATATTCTCGCGTTTATTATTTGAATGAAAAGAGACTGTACAACTCGGAAATCAGAGGGACCTGGGTGGCCTGGTTCAGAATTCATAAAATGCCCGTGTGCAAATACAGCAAATAATGAGGTAAGTTACTAGAGTGCATAGCATTTCGAAAACAGAATTGAATCCATGAAAATAAGTTAATGTTTCAGTTCTGTCGGGGACTGTTGAGGACATGTCGACAGCAAACGAAACATTACTTTATATCCGATATTATCCTATTGAAGTCAATTCAGTCAACGGTTGACTCGACTAATAATAGGTTCAGAAAGTTTGACCTTTTATCCGCCAGTGTTCAGAAGACAAAGCGGTTATTTGTTGAAATACATGGGATCAATAAGAGTCTTGAACGGATATACAATGGAAGGATGTTCGCACTGGGGAAAGGATCTATGCCTCGTGGCTCCTGTCTAAAATAAGTGGTCATTTATTATTTAAGTGTGAAATATTTTCCCTCAGTCGTTCGTTAGGCCACGGAACTCTCTTCCGCTAAGGGACATGGAAGCCGAGATTTGAACATCTTTCAGGCTGCGGTCGAGAGATGCTCAATAATCAAGGGAGTGAAAGATAACCGCGGGTACATGGGAACCTGGAGTTAGGGTTCAAATGAGATGATGGCTCATTTGACTGAATGGAGGAGTGTGCTTGCGGGGCTGAGTGGGGACTTCTACTCCGGATTCGGTTGTTGGTGTGTCCGCATGTTCCTCTGGTGTGGTGAGCAGGACTGTACAGAGCGATGCATATAGGGCAATTTTGTGTTGACACGGTTGCAGCAGAGCTGCCTGCTCTGGCATTCTGTGCCTTCAGCCAACAAAGGCAAGTCTCCCATCCGCCTCCTTAACCGATAACCGTCCGACCTCCCCCTACCTTCAGGGACCTGTCCACATGCTCTTTGACTTCCCTCGTCTCCTTTGTTCTTCATGCTCTACCGTTGATTGTTTGTCTCTTGGTATTATTTAGACTACGCCAGGATCACCTCACTTCCGCGGATTGAACGTGTGCCCTCTCGCTTTATATACCTCGCTGTGTGGAAACATGTCCTATTATCTACCTGTGATCGTCATAATGTGTGAACATCAAACCGGCCCCCCACCCCTCAGCCTCCTCCGCTCCAAGGAACACAAGACAGCCGAGCCAATCTCACCTTATAAATGAAGCGGCACATGATCGGCGACATCTCGCTGAATCTTCTCTGCACAGATCCCGATATAACCACGTCCTCCGCATAATGTGGAGAACCGAACTTTTCTGACATTCAGTCGCTCTCAGCTCCTGACTCTCGGGGAAGAAATCCGCCTTCGTCGCCCCATCTGGGCCCTATGTGACTCCAGCCCACACTAATCTGGTCGCCTGGTGACTGCCGTCTGAAGCGGCCCAGCCAGCACGTCGGATGGATCAGAAATGAGAAGGGGAGTGAAACCGGCCCGACCGCCCAGCGCGGGCCACCCTGCAGAGTCCCGCATCGCCATCACTGCCTGGGCGACGGGTCAGAATCCTGGAGCCCCGTCACTGAGACACCAATGGGAGCTCCCTCACCACACGGAGCACAGCGGCCCAGCAAAGCGGTCCGGAACCTCCTTCCCCAGGGCAGCTGGGGAACGGCAATAACTGCTACCCCTGCTGCTGTTGCCCACAGTCAGAGACTGAGAGCAAGATGAGAGGTCTAGGGTTGTGGTTGCGGGATGAGGAAACCCTGTCCCGCCCTGAGTGAACCTCTCGCCGTCCAACTTTCCCCGGAGTTCAGGGTGAAATGTCATAGGCATGAGACCTCATCCTTATTTCTCCCCCCACAGACACTGCATGACCTGTTGAGTATTTCCAGCAGTTTCTGTTTTTAGTTCAGGATCAGTCTTGTTTCTCAATTACGGGATCGGTGCTGCCATAGTACGTCCCGGACCACATTGGTCACATCCCATGGGACAATTCCTTCAGCCTGCCCGCAAAATGGCCAAGTTTTTAGTGCTTTGGACATCATATTCATTTGGATTTTCCCAAGCAAGTTCAAATCCTGCCGACGAATGCAGCAGGTCTGCCTGGAGTAAACAATGTGTGTGGGATTTTGTGGAGACAACTGGTCTGTGCTCCCAGAGGAAGAAAACTATGGAATAAATAAAACAGTGTTTACTCCGGTTCATTGTTTCCGTTCTGAATTTTGGAAGTTGGCTTGGAAATGTTGTCGGTGCAGAGGTCCTCGTTACTCCTGAAAGTCGACTGATCATCTGCCTCCGACATGAACGCTCTGGGCCGAACAGGTTACTTGTCGAGCTGTAAATTGCCATCATTGGCTCCAGCCTCGAATTTCCGGGCCCAGAGTAAATGAGATCATCTCTCAGTCACTGAATTCCAGAGGGTTTCGGCCCACGCTGCTTAACCATTCCTCACAGGACAAAACCGGTGAACCTTTGCCGTCGCTCGGGTATCCTTCGGCTGTTAACGATAGGTTGTTGGATCGAGCACAACCAGACACGCTGGCGATCCGACAGCTTTTGAGGTGTGTGTTGTTGTCCACTGGGGACTCATTTGGCTGTCAATGATGGGGCTCCAGGATTCTGACCCCGAAGGACGGCTTTCAGTCAACTGGTGATAAGAAAAGAAGAGGTTAAAGAGTGAGTGTTGCATCTCCTGTGTCTACATGGGACAAGTGCCGTGGGAAGTGCAGTAGTTGGCGGAGATGAACCAGCGGGCCAGGGAGTTGCAAAGGGAAAGCTCGTCCGAATGCAGAACGATGATTGGAGGGGAAGATGCTGGAACTTCGATTGGTACACTAGACATTGCGAAGGTTGAGCCGTTGAATGCGGAGGCCGGTAGAGTGAAATAGAAGGAGCATGGGAGCTCGATCCTTGCTTTAGCCAGATGGAGAGATAGTGGACGTAGAGGTGCAGAAAATACTGGTGATGTGTTCGAGGACTGTGCTGAATCTGGTGGCAGAGAAACCACGATTAAGAAGGAATGAGGCATCTTATAGGCACGTGTGGAAAGTCTCGTCATCGGGGCAAGAATGACAGAGAGAAAGGGACGGGGAGAACACAATGAAGCCTTCCAAGAGGCAGGATGTGAGGAAATACCGTCGTCGGCGTGGTGGGAATATGTGGGCTTGTAATGTATATTTACCTCTGACCTATTCTCTGAGGTCGATGACGGCGAGATCCGGCAAGTGAGTGCAATACTCATAGAGGGACCTCGGAGAATGTGAGCGCGATGGAATTGGCAGCGGGAGTGCAGGATGCAGCATCAATACCAATCAATCCATTTGAAAATAGAGTTCTGTGAGGTGTCGGATAGGGATGAAGCAAGAACTATCTCGCGAGGAGACAGATATATCTTGGGCACACGGGAACGAATCCTGCTGAGAATCTCAGACATTTTAAGTTTTCCAACTTCTGCAATATTTTGTTTCAGAATCCCACATTCCATTAGCCCTAACATTGTGTAACAGCCTTTTAGGAAGTTAAGATATTTTAAAAAAACGGAAAATCTGCAGTCAGTGATCCCAACCCTCCTGTGACTGGGCTTCACACGTCAGACAAGCTTCAGTGTCCCTCCTTCAGACAAACCCGGGGAAGGCAGCCTCTGCAGAGGGGACACAATATGACCTTATGTTTATACAGAACAGTGAACGGGACAGAATATTCCGGGACATATATTGGGAGGGACGTAATATTAAAACCGTGCGAGCTGCCCCTTTTAATATGCGTTACGAGTTCTTGTTGAATTTATAGCTTTTAATGGATGTCACAAGGTGGAATAAATGGCACCGAGCCGGGAATGTTTAGAATGCTGGGGATGGTGATGAATTCGGGCTTGATTCCTTACGGTATGTACGGCAGTCTCGGCGTGATTAGTTGTACCAGTAATCAAGGGGCAGAACTGTAGAAACGCTCTTTTCACCATAGTTTCACTTCACTGATCAGCCTCCTGCTCTTATAAACGTTCCACCATGAGGAATCGTTCATGCCCACACTCAGGAACAAGTTGAAAAACAACGTCAAACACCCTTCTCCATAACACACACACACTGAAATGTGAATGCAGCGCTGATGGGTGGTCCTGGGGTGAGTCTGTCATTGTTCTTATTGAGGAAGAAGCTCCTGCGGCCACGAAATTTCCTGATCTTATCACCACCCATCCCGTTCCCAACCATCAGCCCACCCACGTTGCACCGAGCAACAAGGAAACAGACACAGGGCGGCAGAGATTTTATTCATGTATTTCCAGTCTCTGTTAACAACATGCTTGATATTGGATTCACAGTCAGGATGATGTCACAGCGCGTTGTTCCCGTAAAACTCCATGTCCAGGATTGCCACATTTTACAACATCATGGTGATGTCGTTTATAGTATATTCATGTGAAGAGTTGGTAACATTTGTCGAGGGCTGGAATGTATAACTGGCAACCGTGGATAACCCGCCGCAAACGCAGCTGCAACCGGTGAATATCTGCTCAGGGATCAGGTATATTGATGATCAGACGTTGTTTGGAACTGTCTCTATGATTTGATAAACATCACAATGAGATTCACGGGATATTCCTCCGTGTTCTTCAGCTGCTCTCAGAACTTCCTCTGTGTCAGGATATAAATCTCCGTGTTGGTGCAGGTGGTGAGAAGTTGCAGCATGAGTGCGACTGAAAGGAAATCACTGTCCGCGATGTATGGAGCACTCCAAACTCGCTCAAATACAACATACACAGCTACTGTACTCCACAACAGTATGAAACTGCCCGATATTCTGACGAGTAATTCGACCGATTTCCTTCGATTTTCCATCTCCGGGTCCTTGTCATTCTCTCCATTGCTGCGTCGCACGAGCCCCCTGCGGATTCTTGCAGTGACTAAAGTGTACCAGGTGGTCATTGAATTCACCAGCAATAACAAAAAGAACGCGAGACAAGGGGAAAGCGCAAACAGCTACAACTCAAATGACTTCCATGAGGTTAAATTTAAGAAGGTCCATTTCAGGACACACCCATGGGGTACTTTGCCTATTATATGTGCTGGGTCAAAGGTAAAATACCACGGAACGCCGAGTGAAGAATTCAGCACAGTCACCGTCCAGATAACAACAGTCGCAGTTCTCTCGGTGCAATATTTTGCTCTCAGTGTCTGACAACAGATGGTCACAAACCGACCAAAGGTGAAACCCACGGTGAACCAGACAGAGATCACAGTGGCTGCAGACACCAGGACAATGTTAAGGGAGCAAACGGGGGTGATAGTCAGGAATGAAAGTGGGAAATACATTTCACCGGTGGCTCTTACGATGATATCAGAGATAACGACCAGGAGATTGGCCGCTACCCTTCCCACCAGGTAGCGAGTGATGCACTTGGAGAGACCGCACTTCCCTCGGGACAGGATCACAATCGCCACCAATTTCACTGGAAGAGAGAGAAAATAAGAACTCACATTTTGCTGAGATCAGCAATAGTAACTGCTGAAATAATTCCCAGCTGACATGAAGAATGGAGTTTTCAGAACAAAAGTGGGAAATTAATAATTTATCCTGGGAATCTGAGGAAAAACAAACTGTCGTTCCGCACAACACCAGGAACCTGGGTTCGACCCCCTCCTCGGATGCTGACTGAGTGAAATTTCCACCTTTCCCGCATGACCGGCTGGCTTTCTCGCAGGGCTCCAGTTTCCTGCTGCATCCAAAAGACTTCTCGGCGTGTTAACAGGCTGCTGTATATTCCACCACAGTGCAGGGTGATGGCAAGAGGACCTCCACGGAGGGGCGGGTATGTGAGGGGGAATAAGCTGCAGAAATGAGGTAAAGGAGAAGAGTAACCGGTTGACGGGATTCTGCTTTGGGGATAACGTGGAGTCAATTGTTTGAATGTCCTCCTTCTATGCCGTAACAACTGCCAAATACAGAATGTCGTATTTGGAAAAAAGACACGGGTGGGGCAAAGAACTAAACGCTCCAACAAGCAAACCAAGTTTATGGAGCTCAGGAACCGTAACCGAAGCAATAACTGTGGCAACAACTAGTTCCCCATGTGTTCCATTTGAAATCCTTTCAATAGTTTGACTAATTTCACATGACTGTTCACAGGACATTTACAACTCCCCGCCCCAACTGCGACATCAAACTGCACGGTTCCACATGGGCTTCCTTCTGGTCCAGCCCAACAGCACTCTCCTCGACACCTAAGACTCTTCACCGCACTGATCAGAAGTTCTTGGGATTAGAGCTGGATCAGGACATCAAACCCGGTGCTGTTGCCAGTGCTCGGGAGATGTGCGTACCTGACGCCGAATGCGTGAAGGGCGGAAGGTCAGATAGAGGAACGAACATAAGAGTGAGTGTTACTTCTCCTGTGTCTACATGGGACAAGTGCCGTGGGAAGGGCAGTAGTTGGCGGAGATGAACCAGCGGGCCAGGGAGTTGCAAAGGGAACGCTCTTTCGAATGCAGAACGGTGAGTGGAGGGAAGATGCTGAAACTTCGTTACATGCAGACTTTGCGAAGGATGAGCCATTGAATGCGGAGGCTGGTAGAGTGAAATGGAAGGAGCAAGGGAGCTCGAACCTTTCTTTGGTCAGATGGAGAGATGGTGGACGAAGAGGTGCAGGAAATACATGAGATGTACTCGAGGACTGTGCTGAATATGGTGACAGAGAAGCCACGATGAAGAAGGAAGAAGGCATCTTATGGGCAGGTGTGGAAAGACTCGTCATCCGGGCAAGAATGACAAAGAGAAAGGGACGGGGAGAACACAATGTAGTCCTTACAGGAGGCAGGATGTGAGCAAATACCCTCGTCAGCGTGGTGGGAATATGTGGGCTTGTAATGTATATTTACCGGTGACCTATTCCGTGAGATCGAGACAGCGAGATCCGTAAAGTGAATGCCATACTCAGAGAGGGACCTCGGAGAATGTGAGCGCGATAGAATTGGCAGCGGGAGTGCAGGATGCAGCATCAATAACAATCAATCCACCTGAAACTAGAGTTCTGTGATATGCCGGATAGGGATGAAGCAAGGGCTATGTCGCGAGAAGACAAATATATCTTGGGCACACGAGAACGAATCCCGGAGATATTTCTTTGATTGGCAGAAAGTGAAGTTGTTCAATGTGAGGCCGTGTTCAGCCAGAGAAATATGTGTACCAGCAAAAGGAGACTAGTTGTACCTCTTCTTGAAAATATCACGTCATTATAATGTGCGATGGAGGTGTCGAGGAATTCTATCTCCATGGTAAACAAGAGCTGGTAAAGACCGGGAATTGGAAACTGTGAAAGTGACGGAGGGCATTGGATGTGTCGGAGATTTTGGGCACGGGAGAAGTGATGGAGTGAAGGCAGGAAGATATAAGTTAGGATGGACAACACCAGGCTACTGGGACAATTCTGTTGTGGACATGGAAGAGGGGGAAGAAGCAGGTTGTGCGTGGGCTGGATACTGGACGGGTGGATGTTCTGGATTGAAGATTTACCCAGGAAATAGTGTCCGGGATTGTCCAGGAGAGAATGGACTAAAGTTTGTCAGTCAGGTGATGGAACCAGTGATGGATGAGGATGTGCCTGAGAGTGATGCTTGGCCTCTGTGTGAAAGAAGCCAGTTAGCCAAATCACAACAGCGCCACCCATTGGTTTGATGGCGACATTGGCCTTGCTCCTCAGTGAGCAGGGGTCCTGCACTTTTGGAAGGGCTTTGGTGAGAATGAGCAACAGATCGAGAAAGGAAAGAATAGAAATGGGACAAATAAAGGTGAAAGTACGGTGGAAATGCATAGCAAAGTTAACGCCGAGGTCAAGGTGCCTGTTTTGCATTCGTTCCACTATAATGGGTGACTGGGTGACTTGCAAAATCCTTGGAGGGGAATCACACTGGGGTCAGATGCCGTGCAATTTGGGTCAGGAAGGCCGATTGTCTCCCTGAAGACCGCTGGTGAACCAGATATATTTTTACGACAATCTTGTTGTTCTGACAGTCCATGTGTTACCCCCATCCACTGTCACAATCCCAGACTTTCAGCTGAATTTAAATTCCACAAGTGTGTTGTGGAGGTGACACACCCAAGAGGCTTCCAATTCTCCCGGTTCAGAGTTCATCTGCTCTGCTGTGAGGAGAACGCCTTCACCTTGCCCACATGACCGAAACTCCGTTTGTCCCTCGTAACAGATGAAGGATAATTGATCTATAGCGTTGATCCTATTTCTGTCTCTCCACATAGGCTGCCTGATCTGCTGAGAATATAAGGCATTCTCAGATTTCCAACTTCAGCATCATTTTGTTTCCGAATCCCACGTTCCGTGAACCTTGACACTGTGTAGCCACCTTTTAGTAATATGAGTTATAAAAGCAATTTTAAAATCTGATTTACCAGTCACACAACCCTCCTGAGACTGGGCTTCACCCATCAGACGAATTCCAGTGTCCCTCTTCAGACAAACCCTGGGAAGGCAGCCTCTACAGAGGACACAACATGACTTGATGTTCGTATAGCATAGTGAACGGGACAGAACATACCGCGCCACATCCTAGGAGAGACATAAGGTACAGTACATGATTGAAACCGAGAGAGAGTCCCTACTGTTTGGGATAGTGATGAGCTTGGCCTTGTTTCCTCACGGTATGGTCGACACTCTCGGTGAGATCAACTGCGCCAGTCGTCAAGGGGGCAGAACAGTAGAAACGCTCTTTTCAACAGAGCTTCACCTCAAAGATCAGAATCCTGCCCCGATAAACGCTCTACTATGATGAACCGTTACTGCCCACATCTCAGGGAGGAGTTGACCGCCAACGCCAAACATACTTTCCTCAACACACACGCACTGAAATGTAAATACGGCGCGCATGATTGGTCCTGGGGTGAGGCTGTCATTGTTCTCATTCATTAACAAGATCCAGCGGCCAGGACACTGTCTGATCCTGTCACCACCCAACCCCTTCCCCACCATCAGCCGACCCAAGCTGCACCGAGCGACGAGGAAACAGACACCGGGCGGAAGAGATTTCATTCATTTATTTCCAGTCTCTGTGACCAACATGCTTGATATTTCATTCACATACGGGACGATGTTTACAGCGCGTTGTTCTCGGAAAAACTCCATGTCCAGGATTGTCACATTTCACAACGTCATGGCGATGTCGTTCATGTGAAACGTTGGTAACATTTGGCGAGGGCTGGGATGTATAACTGGCACCCCCAATAACCCGACACAAACGAAGCTGCAACTGGCGAACATCTGCTCAGGGACCGGGTATATTTATAACGAGGCCGTGTCTGTAACTGTTTCTATGATTTGATTAATTTCACAATGAGATTCATGGGGTATTTCACCGCGTTCTTCAGCTGCTCTCGGAACTTCCTCTGCGTCAGGACATAAATCCCAGTGTTGGTGCAGGTGCTGAGAAGCTGGAGCATGGCTGCGACTGAAAGGAAATCACTGTCCGCACTGTGCTGAGCGCCCAGAACACGCTGAATCACTATATGCACAACTAATGTGCTCCACAACATTATGAAACTGCCGGATATGCTGAAGAGTAAAACGATGGATTTCCTTCGGTTATCCATCTCCGTGTCCTTGTCATTCTCTCCATTGCTGCGGCCCCGAAGCCCCCGGCGGATTCTACTAGAGAGTAAAATGTACCTGGCGGTTAGTGAATTCACCAGCAATAACAAAAAGAACGGGAGACAAGGGGTGAAAGTAAACGTCAACAACTCAAATGACGCCCATGAGGGTAAATTTGAGAATGCCCATTTCCAGATACATCCACGGGGTACGGTGTCGATGATATATACTGGGTCAAATGTAAAATACCAGGGGATGCTTAGTAAACAGCTCAGCACAGTCACCGTCCCGATAACAACAGTCGCAGTTCTCTCGGTGCAATATTTTGCTCTCAGCGTCTGGCAACAGATGGCCACAAACCGATCAAAGGTGAAACCCACGGTGAACCAGACAGAGCTCACAGTGGCTACACACAGCAGGACGTAGTTCAGGGAGCAGACGGGGGTGATGGTCAGGAATGACAGTGGGAAATACATTCCAGCGATGGCTCTTGCTATGACGTCAGTGATGACGACCAGGAGATCGGCCACTGCCATTCCCACCAGATAGCGAGTGACACATTTGGAGAGACCGCACTTCCCTCGGGACAGGATCACAATCGCCAACAAGTTCACTGGAAGAGAGAGAAAATTCGAAATAATGTTTCCTTGAGATAAGCAACAATAACCGCTGAAACAATTTCCGAAGGACACTGAGAATGTAGCTTTCGGAGTAAAAGTGGGAATACAATAATTCACCCTGGGAAACTGAGGAAACACAAACCGTCATTCCACAGAACACCAGGAACCCGGGTTAGACCCCCCCTTCAGATACTGACTGGGTGGAGTTTCCACCTTTTCCGGATGACCGATTCTCCTTCTCGCAGGGCTCCAATTTCCTGCCGCATCCCAAAGACGTTTCAGTGTGTTAAAAGGATGCTGTAAATTCCCTCATAGTGCACGGTGATGGTAAGGAGACCACCACAGAGGGGTGGGTATGTGAGGGGGATTAGGCTGCTGCACTGCAGTAAATCAGAAAAGTAAGAGGTTTAGGTGTTCCTGCTTTGGAGATAACGCGGAGTCAATGGTTTGAATGGCCTCCTTCTGTGCAGTAATATATAATGTCATTATTGGAGAACAGATAAGGTGCAGGGAAAAGAACTAAACGCTCCAACCAACAAACCAAGGTTGTGTAGCGCGGGAATTGTAACTGAGGCGAAAACTGTACCGAAAACACTTTCCCTGTGCTGTTCCATTTGAAATCCCTTCAATGGTTTGACTAATTCCACAAGACTGTTCACAGGACATTCACACTTCCCCGACCCAAATGCGACATCAAACTGCACAGTTCGAAATGGACTTTCTTCTGGTCCAACCAAACTGCACTTGCAGCGACACCTCAAGCTCTTCAACGTACTGAACCGCTGCTCTTGGGACGAGCGCTGGGTCAGGACATCAAACCTGGTGCTGGTGCCTGTGTTCCGGAGACGAGTGTCAACGTGCCTGACGCTAATTGCTTTAGAGGCTGAGGGTCAGATAGAGGACAGAGCATGACATATCCCACTGCTGCGCTGCATGGCGATATAAAACTGTCGGATATACAGAAGAGTAACAAGATGGATAACTTTCTTCCCCACATTTATGGAAACTTGACTATTTTCTCATCAGAGAGAACCAGAGTCTGCTTCGGACTCTATAAACCGCACGTCAGGAACAACCATGATGAAACAAGAATTGCTGAAAGGGCTGGGGATGTAAAGGGCTGTGGAGAAAGTGATGACTCACAGGGCAGAGTGAAATCACAGGGAAGGTTGTAAGAAGGGAATTTAAAATTCGCAGTGTGTAAGATCAACATGCACTGAGGAATGGGCAAGGTAGAGGTGCAGTGAAGACCGAGAAGGGTAAAGGTGCAGGGAGGACCATGCAGGTTGAAAGTGCAGCGGGGACTGTGAAGAGTGAAGGTGCAGTGGGGACCGCGCAGGCTGAAGGTGCAGTTGGGAATGGGCAGGGTGAAGGTACAGTGGGGACCGGGCAGGGTGAAAGTGCAGTGGGGAGCGGGCAGTCTGAACGTGCAGTGGGAACGGGGCAGTATGCAGGTGCACTGGGGACCGGGCAGTTTGATGGTGCAGTGGAGACTGGGAAGGGTGAAAGTGAAGTGGGGACCGGGAAGGGTGAAGGTGTAGTGGGGATCGAGCAGGGTGAAGGTGCAGTGTGGACTGGCCAGCGTGAATGTCCATGGGGCAAGGCAGTGGGAACATTTAGAAAGATATTGGCAGAGTGAAGGTGAATAGTGAATTGAGCAAGGAGACTGTGGTCTCTGTTCTGCACATGTTGACAGTGCATTTGGATGCGGGCAGGATGAAAGTCCAGTCGAAGCCTACACCGTGAAGAAGCAGTAGGTCTGGCACGGTGATAATGCAGATGAGACTGAAGGTGACTGGTAATGACATTTTCTTCCCTCCTCTATTATCTCGCTGCAAATTCCTCCCAGGGTTTTGCCCCGTCTGCCAAGGTAAATGACACATTACTACTGTAACTTGGTAACAATTATCACCTGCATCTCAATGAAGTTTTTCCTCATAACCTGTTCCACCGAAAACATCCACACTCTCTATCTCTCTAATCATTCCTCATCGCTACCATTTGCATGCGGAATAACATGCCAGCAAACCTCCTCTGCCTTCCCTCCAGTGAAGTCGCGTCATTGCTGGAATGTGAAGAGCACAACTCTTCGCGGTGCTGAAACTCTGACCGAACGGGTGTGGTGACTACTTGAAGCATTGTATCCCCGCTCTGGTGTGATATAGATAAGTGCCTGCATGCATTTAACACACCTGACTGACCGCCCCCCTCCCTTGAGCACCTGTGGACACAAAATACAGTTGACAGAATGATTTAGGTTTAAGTAGAATAACGTCAAGGACTCCGACTTCCAGCTTACACTCAAATCAAGTCAACCCGAATTCTGCTATTCATCCACACACATTGTGTAACTTGCAGCAGCGAAGTCGCCACCAACTCACATTCATTTGTGTGAGAGCGGAAAACGGAGCAGTCGGAGAACCCACCGCGCTCACAGGGAGAAGGTGCAAACTTAACACAGCAACACCCAAGGTCAAGGTCAGACTTCCACTGTGAGGCAGCATCTCTACCAGCTGAGCCACTGTGCCGCTCATGGAGAAACAGAATTCAGAATCTGACACTGAGCTTGGTCATGAGATGTAAGGGACAACTCACGGACAGTGCACGAATTAACAAGAGCGAAAATCAGCAGACCTGAGCCCAGCTGCAACACTGCACATTCACAGTGAAACGAATGGGAAGTGAGGAATGCAGATGGTGCTGGTCAACTCAGTCAGGATCTCTGAGGCGTGAACAGGAGTCAACAACGATCCTCCGCGGAAAGAGTGACCACGGGAAATTAACTTCTGACCCCCCGCCCATTTTTGTTGGTGATACACAACTTACACCGCACCAACGCATCCAGTTCCCTTTCCAGCAACGTGTCCCTGTGTGCTGCCTGACACCAACGGACTTTGCCCAGTACCTTCAACTCCAGGCTCAGTGTCCCACAGTGCACAGACCCATTCCCAACTGGAATATCTGCTGCCTTTCTCCACTGACGATGAGTCACAGACCGGGGATACCTCACCACACACCACTGTGGAAGTACCGGCACCCAGAAGGAGGCATCAGTTCAACAACCCCTCTTCAATTAGCTGGTGTGAGGGCTCTGGAACTGCAGGGGCTCCTCTCACAGAGAAACAGGGGTGGTGAACAGATCTGGATGCGCCTCGTCCGTCACCCAAGTCCACGCCCCAGATCTGATCTCAGATTTGAACAGAGCCTGAAGAGAGATAGAAATGTGCTCAGTTCCGGCAATAACACGGCCCCATCTCTACAGACCACAGTCTGAAATTTATTTTAGGTCAGAACACATGAGCTCAAATGCCACCATAACGTACAAAAGGAAATGGAAAAGCTGCTCCAGTTCTGGAGACGGAGCGTCACAGCCACGGACCTGTACGGAAATATAACAAAAAACTGTGGATGTTGAAAATCTGAAACAAAACAGAAAATGTTGCATAAATGGAAATGCAGGTCAGACTGTACAATGTTATCTCAGACTTTGATACAGCAAATCCCCAGCTGCATTAAAGACACATACCACTTTATACAGATTGTTAACTCCCTGTCCGTGACCCTCCTTACCATGGACATTGTAAGCCCGGACACGAACATAGAAACAGACAGGGGCCTGAAGGCTGTTAAACATATCCAAGGATTAAACCCTGACACTGACAGACCAGATGAAGCTTTGGTCAAACTAACTTACTGGGTCCTGACAAATAATGACTTTGAATTCAATGCCAAATGCTACTTCCAAGTCACGGCGACAATAGCGGGGAAGACTTTTGCCCCAGCTTGAGCCAACAGATCTCTGGCAGTCTGGGAAGAGACAGTATTCCAGAAGTGTCCCAGGTGGCCAATGTGTATGACAGTCACCTGAATACATTTGGCGAGTGTGGACACATTCAGAAACGGATGTAGAGGTAGGCATTCAAATCTTTGACAACCATCACCCAAAGTCAAATCCAGAACAACTTAAAAGAAAGTTGACTTTCTAGACACCACCGTATTTAAATTGGCATCAGAAAATGAGGGACACAAATTCGCCATCAAACAATTTTTGAAAACAACAGACACCCACACCCTGTTGCATACTGCAAGCCACCATCCAGAACACATATTTAGAGGCAGAGTAAATCACAACGGATTCATTTTCATCACATTTGCATCAATTAGGAGGGATTCAACAAATGAAGTTCACCACATCGTTCCGACTTCACAACATAACCATGGACTTTACAACATGAACAACGCATTACACAGACAAAGGAGCTCAACTCTGCATGAAACAGCAACATCATCTCACCCATTTCCAGACATCCCCTGTGTTACAGCCATTGCCTCCCCCCACTTCCTCTGCCACCTACACTGAATTACTTTCTCCCTTCCTCAGTCCTAATCAAGTGACTTCGACTTGAATCCTTCACTGTTCCTCATTCCTCAGGTTCCTTCTGACCTGCTGAGCTTTGCCAGCAGTTCAGGGTTTTATTGCAGGCCAGCAGGTACATATTCCTGGATGTGGAAATATTCCACGCCGCCCGTGAATAAAGATAGTGGATCGAAGTGAAACTCGAACGTATCTCGGGCAGCCGAACGACAGCACTGACTCACACCCGGGTGGGAGCATTAACGGCTAATCTATAGTCCCTAAAAGAGAAAGGAAGTCATTGACAACAGGTCAGTTTGCCTCAGTGCTGTAACAGCCGGGAGACCCAGGGACACAGATCCTGGGTTATTTCACGGTCTATTTAACAGACTGGGATCATCAATGTGTTTCTCCTCTCTGCCCACGCACTTGAATGTACACTGTAAACTCACACCGTCACCGCTGATCTGGCGCTGGCGGCTGGTTTACACATTACACTGCAACACCTTCACTGGTCAAAGTACAACACGACAACTCTGCCTGGTATCACAGTTTAAATGAAGGTTGAGCAGATCTAACCCACAGAATTATACAGCAGCGTAACAGCACATTAATGCGGCGCCCATCCATCACCAGCACCTGCGGAGTTAACAGAGATGAACAGGGTGAGTACCTGTGAGGAACTACGCACCGGGAACACCGACAGCTGCCAGAACTGGATAGTAAATGGCCAGGACTTGTCCAGGTATCCGGGTTCCCATGTTCGCGGAGAAGTGGTGATTCCTCTGTTGATGGCAACATAACAGGCCTGTTGCCAAACTAGTACTCAGGTGTCTACAGCAGCTCTTATTATAGAGGAGGGAACTCTCCAGCGTAACCAGTCTCCTGATCATTGACGTCAGTTACACTCACTGAACAACCAGGTTACATCAGCTACTCCCAGAATAGAGCTGCTGTGGGAATTACAGACTTAAAGTAACATGCCAAACATCAGAATGCAATCTTTGGCAAAGAGCACTGGGTAAAGTGTACAGGGGCTTCGCCACCGTACGGAAGGGATCACTGAGGATCCTGGGACTTCACTATTTGGGGCTTATACTATTTCTGACTGTGTCCTGCTCTGGCCACACCAAGCTCTGAGGTCTATAGTGACTGTGAATGAACCCATTCTAGTCCTGTACCTGTGGGAAAGTTTAACCAGGGGACGTAGGTTGGAACAAAGTTGAATGTCAAATGATGAGAGGTGTTGGCAAATCCCACATGACGTGATCATCTTCCCACAGCGAGGGAAGGTTGGCTGCCGCCCTTACCTGGCCTGGTCCCTGTGTGACTCCAGTCCCACCAATATGGTTGTCCTTTCAGAATCCGTGTCAGGCTACTGGTTGTACCGATGCCCAAGGGGAGAAAAGGACCCCGATACCAGGGCTCTTGGTAATGTCGAACAGAGTGGTGTCTGAAGGCCACAGATGTGGGTGAGGATCTGTGGGGAAATCTGTGTGGGGTCTCCTTGTTTACCTGTGTGAGAGGTGTTTTAACAGGTGCGCTGAGACCCGGGTATCGATGAGGAGGACCAGAGAGTGACTTGACTGTGTGTGCCACTGACCTGTGCTGCTCTGAGCCCTGAATGAACCTGAGTGGTTCTATCAGATTTATAAATTCATACATTCATAAACGTGCACAGGACGGAAACAAGTCATTCGGCACAACTTGTCCGTGCTGACCAATGTGACCCTGTGCATCAATTCCATTTCCCTGTGTTTGGTACATATTTCCTGAAAATGTTCATCTTCCCGTCCCTGTCCATGTGTTTGCTTTAACCGTGTCATTGTATCTGCCTATACCACCTTCTCTTGCAGCTCGTTTCATTTACCCATTGCCCCACCACTCTCTGTATGGAAACCGCACCCCTCAGATTCCCTTTGAATATTTCCCCTGTTATCTTAATTCTATTCCCTCTACTCTTAGACTCCTCCACTCTGGAAAGAAGGCTCTGACTCTGTCCCTCATAATTTTACAAACCTCTGTAAGGTCAACAGCCGGTTTCACTCCAAGGAAACAGTTCCAGCCGATCCAATCCCTCAAACCCTCCAATCCAGGCAACATCCTTGTGAAGCTTTTCTGCCCCCTCCCCATTTTAATCACATCCTTCCTCCAGCATCGGACTGGAACTTCACACAACACTTTACACCAACACCTTTCAGAACTGGATCACGAGGTCTCACCTCCGGTACTGACTGTCTCTGTTGATGAAGGCAGGCATGCCATGTGCCTTCTTCAACACCCTGTCTACCTGCGTTGCCACCTGCAGGGAACTATGTACTTGTACCTCTAGGTGTCTCTGTTCAAGAACACTTGCCGGGGCACTGCCATTCACCATGAATGCACCGGCATGCTTGAAATTCCCAAAGAAAGCATCACTTCACACGTGTCTGAGTTAAATTCCACCTGCCATACCTTTGCCCACTTCACCAGTTGATCAGTATCCTGTTGTAACTTTTACAACATTCCTCACTTTCCACAGCGTCACCAATTGTGGAGTCCTCTGCGACCCGACTGATCACGCAATCAACATTCTTCTCAAAACATGAATATAGATGGCAAACAACAAGGGAGCTGCGCACATACCTGCCACACATCACCGGTCACTGGCCTCCAATCTGTAAAACAACCCTGCCCTCCCACGCCATCTTCCTTCCACCAAGTCAGCAGCTCAACCTCTGTTCCATGTGATTTCAACTTTCAGACCAGCCTACCAGGCAGGACATTTTCAGGGCCTTTCCAAAAGCCATGTGCACAACTTTTACCACCCTGTCCTCATAAATCTTCTCCAACACCTCTGCAAAAATCACAGTCAAATTCGTGAGACATCATTTTTCCATGGACAAAGAAATGCTGACTGTCCCTGACCAGTCCTTGCCTTTCCAAATGCTGATAGATCCTGTCCCTCAGAATGCCCTTCAGTAACATTCCCAGCACTGATGTAAGGCTCACCTTCCTGTAGTTCTCTGGCTTTTCCTTGCAACCTTCTTCAGTAAAGCACAGCATCATCCAGCCTTCAGTCTTCCGGTACATCAACGATGGTTAAGGATGATACAAAAACTCCGTCAGAGCCATAGAACCATATAACACTACAGTACAGAAAGCAGGCCATTCCTCCATTCTAGTCTGTGCTGAAAATTTATTCCGCTAGTCCCATTGACCCATACCGACTCCATAACCCTCCAGACCTCTCCCATCCATGAATCTATCGAATTTATTCTTAAAACTTAAGAGTGAGCCCACGTCAGATGTCAGCCCGCTCCACACACCCAACACTCTCTGAAGGAAGAGGTTCCCTCACATATTCCCCTAAATATTTCCCCTTTCACCCTAAAGTCATGTCCTCTCGTATTTATCTCTCCTAATCTAGGTGGAAAGAGCCTACTTGCATTTACTCTGTCTATACCCTTCATAATTTTGTAAACCTCTATCAAATCTCCCTTCATTCTTCTGCTCTCCAAGGAATAAAGTCCTAACCTCTTCAATCTTACCCTGTAACTCAACTCCTGAAGACCCAGCAACATTCTAGTATATCTTCGATGCACTCTTTAAATCTTGCTGATATCCTTCCTGTAGTTAGGGGACCAGAGCTGCACACAATACTCCATATTTGGCCAACCAGTGCCTTATATTACGTCACCAAAACATCCCAATTCCTATACTCAATACTAAGATTTATGAATTCCAGGATGCCAAAAGCCTTCTTTACAACCCTGTCTACCTGTGACGCCACTTTCAGGGTATTATGATTCTGAACCTCCAGATCCCTTTGTTCCTCTGCACTCCTCAGTGCCCTACCATTTACTGTGTGTGTCCTACCATGATTTGTCCTTCCAAAATACAACACCTCACCATTGTCTGCATTAAATTCCATCTGCCATTTTCTGGCCCATTTTTCCAGTTGGTCCAGATCCCTCTCCAAGCTTTGAAAGTCTTGATCGCCTTCCACAACTCCTCCAATCTTAGTGTCATCAGCAAACATGCTGATCCAATTTACCACATTATCATCCAGATCATTGATACGGACAACAGACAACAATGGTCCCAGCACAGGTTCCTGAGGCACAGCACTAGTCACAGGCCTCCAGTCTGAGAAACAATCATCCACTACCACTTTCTGTCTTCCCCCACACAGCAAATTTTGAATCAAGTTTACAACCTTACCACGGATACCTAGTGACTGAACCTTCTGAACTTACCTCCCATATGGGACGTCGTCAAGGGTCTCACTAAAGTCCATGCAGACAACCTGCACAGCATTTCCTTCATGTACCTTCTTGGTAACCTCCTTGAAAATCTCTGCAAGATTCATTCAACACGGTCTAGCACGCACGAAGCCATGCTGACTATCCTGAATCAACCCTTGGCTGTCCAAATACTTGTATACCCGATCTTTCAGAACACCTTTCAATAATTTACCTACTACTGACCATAATGTAGTCTACTACCTATTACTGGCCTGTAATTACTTGGTTTACTTTTAGAACCTTTTTTAAGCAACAGAACAACATGATCTCCCCTCCAGTCCTCCGGCACCACACCCGTGGCTAAGGATATTTTAAATATATCTGTCAGGGCCCCTGCAATTTCTACACTAGTCTCCCTCAAGGTCCGAGGAAATATCTTGTCAGGTCCGGGGGATTTATCTGCTGTAAGGCAGCAAGCACCTCCTCCTCTTTAATCTTTATATGTTCCATGACACTACTGCTTGTTTCCCTTCCTTCCATATCCTCTATGCCCGTTTCCTGAGTAAATACTGATGCAAAAATACTGTTTAAGATCTCCCCCATCTCCTGCGGCTCCACACACGGACGACCACTTTGATCTTCCAGGGGACCAATTTTGTCGCTTACTATCCTTTTACTCTTCATATACTTGTCGATCCCCGTCGGGTTTACCTTCATATTATATGCCAGAGCAACCTCATGTCTTCTTTTTGCCTTCCTTATTTCCTTCTTTAGTATTTTCTTCTTTAGTATATTCTATACTCTTCAAGTACCTCATCTGTTCCTAGTTGCCAATACCTACTCTACACCTCTCTCTTTTTCTTAACCTGATCGCCATTATCCCTTGAAAACCAAGGTTCTCTATTCCTGTTAACTTTGCCCTTAATCATGGCAGGAAACTGCAGACTCTGCGCTCTCAAAATTTCGCCTTTAAAGTCCTTCCATTTGCTGAACACATCCTTGCCAGAAAACAACGTATCCCAATCCAGTCTTCCTAGATCCTTTCTCATTTCCACAAAATTGGCCTTTCTCCAATTTAGAACCTCACCTCGAGGACCAGACTTATCCTTGTCCATAATTAAAATGAACCTAATGACATTATTGTCACTGGACACAAAATGTTCACCTCCACATTCTTCCTTCACCTGACCTGTCTGTTTCCCCAAAAGGACAGCAGGTATTGCACTTTCTCTCGTTGGTACCTATATATTGATTTAGAAAACTTTCCTGAAAACATTTTCCAAACTCCAAGCTATCCAGTCCTTTCATAGTGTGGGAGTCGCAGTCAATATGTGGAAAGTTAAAATCCCCTACTATTACAACTTTCTGTTTCTACATTGGTCTGTTATCTCTCTACAGATTTGCTCCTCCAATTCTCTCTGACTATTGGGTGTCTATAATACAACTCTATCCGTGCGGTCACACGTTTCCCGTTCCTCAGTTCCACCTATATGGCCTCTGTAGACGAGCCCTCCGGGCTGTCCTGTCTACGCACAGCTCTGATAATTTCCCTGACTAATAATGCCACTCATCCCTCGTTCATCCCTCCCGCCCGATCATGCCTGAAACAACGGAACCCAGGGACATTAAGCTGGCAGCCCTGCCCCTCCTGCAACCAAGTCTCATTAACAGCAATAATATCATAATCCCCCATGCCAAAATTCTCCTTGGATTGAAATAGATGCATCCGAGAACATTTCTATCACATACAACCCTTTGATTTCTGCTAAGACATTCAGTCCTCGCATGACCTTTAACCTCCTCCACTTCACTATCTGCTCTCACACTCTGGTTCCCCTCCCCCTGCATATCTAGTTTAAACCTCCAGAGCAGCACTAGCAAATCTACCCTCAAGTATGTTAGTCCCCCTCCAGTTCAGGCGCATACTGTCTCGTCGGAACATGTTGCACTTTCCCTGGACAAAGCCCAATTGTCTAGAAACATGAAGCCCTCCCTCCTTCACCATCTCCTGAGCCACGTATTTAGCTGCATTATCTTCCTACTTCTAGCCTCACTAGCACGTGGCATGGGTAGCAATCCTGAGATAGCAACCTTGGAGGTCCTGTCCTTCAACTTTGCACCTAACTCTCAATACTCTCTTTGCAGGACCTCCTCCTACAGCCCCAGTAATGACCGCAACTACATCCAACAACATCCTCGGATCAAGGTACCAAGGATTTATCCAGATCGCCTGCACCTCCACTTCCATTTTGTCGGTGTATTTCAGGATACCACTACCCATTTCGCACTACTCATCACCTCCCATATCTTTCTCTGAAGTAAATAAAGATGACCAGTGTCCATATAAAAACTCACCCATGTCCTGTACTCCACAGATAGACAATGACACCGATCCCTACAGGGACCTGTTCTCTCCTTAGTTGCCCCTTTGCTCTTAATTTGCCAAGAGAATCCTTCAGGATTCCTCTTTACCTGATCGGTCATGGGTATCTCATGTCCTTTGTGGGCTTTTATAACTTCCATCTTAAGTATACTCCTACATTTATTATACTCCTGAAGCGATTCACGTCATCCGAGCTACCTCAACCTGACACATGCCTCCATATGTTTTGCTGACCAAATCCTCAACCTCCATCACGAATCGAATTCGCTTCCCTCACCCTGCCATCCTTGCCGTTCACTCTAACAGGGAGACTTTGACCCTGAAGTCTTCCTATCCCACTTTTAATGACTCCCACTTGCAAGATATCCTTTCATCTGTTAAGAGACTCTCGCAATAAACCTTGCAAGTTCCTGTCCAATGATATCAAAATTTGCCTATCCTCAATTTAGGATTTTAATTCATGGACCAGCCCTATCCTTTCCCGTAACTATTTAAAAACAATGGGATTATGGTCCCTGGTGCCATGGTGCTCTCCGACTGACACGTCAGTCACTTGTCCAGCCTTATATTCCAGGAGGAGGTTGAGTGTTGTGCCCCCTCTTGGAGGAACGTCCTCACATTGCTTGAAAACACTTCCCTGGACCCACTCAGCATATGTTGCCCCATCTAATCCTTTTACGCTGCGGCCGTACCAGTCAATATTTGGGAAGATAAAATCACCTACTTCCACCAGTTTATTTCCCTCCACAGATGGTGCCTGACCTGTTCAGTACCTCCAGAACTTTTTGTGAATTACTATCACAGCCTATTATTCCAACATCTATCTGCGATCTCCCTCCACATCCCTCATCTAAATCTTGCTGGCCATTGTCAGGAGGAAGGGGGGTCTATATGGACAGGGAATGTATATCTCATCATCCCATCAAACTGAGCACACCTTTCTTATTTCTAAATTCTCCCCATTTTGCTTCGCTGGATGGTCTGGATTATCCTCTGAGGACCGCTGTGATGTTCTCCCAATGAAAACTGCAACTATCTCCCACCTCTCTCATGCCCCAAGCATCTGTACACCGGCACATTGAGCTGACTGCCTCACCCTGTAACAGCTCGGACACCATAATCCCATGTGCCACCCCATGCCCTGGGTTCACCTGCCTGACCTGTCAGCTGTCACACATTAAAATAAACACAGTTTAGCCCATTAGACCTTCCTCACTCCCTGCCTTGCCCCTGCCTGTTTCGTCTCTTTGTCTTGCTCACTGTAACCTCCAGATTTGCCTCGTCCTTCTCATCTGCCACATTCATACTTTGGATCTCATCCCCGGACAAGACCAGTTTAAACCCTGACGAGTAGCACCAACAAATCCCCCTGCCAGATTATTAGTCCCCCTCCAATTCAGGTGCAGCCTGTCCGTGTTGTACATGTCACCTCTGCCCCAGAAGATATCCCAATGGTCCAAGAACCTGACCCCTTCCCTCCTGTAACAGCTTCTCAGCCACGCATTCACCTGTCCTGTACTCCTGTTCCTCCCCTCACCAGCACATGGCACCAGCAGTGATTCAGAGATTACAGCCCTTCAGCTCCTGCTTCTAACTCCCCATATTCGCTCTGCAGGACACCATTCCTTTACCTCCCTGTGTCGTTGGTCACAATGTGTACAATGACCTCTGGCTGCTCCCCTCCCCTTTGAGAATGTTCTGGAACCACTCAAAGACGTCCCTGGCCCTGGCACCCAGGAGACAACTCACCATCATGGAGTCTCGTTCACACACCACAGAATCACCTGTCTGTTTCCTTCACTGTGGGGTTTCCAATCACTGCACCTCCCCTTGTCTCCACCCTCCCGTGCTGTACATCAGAGCCAGTCGTTGTGCCAAAGACCTGGCTGCTGATGCTGCTCTTCGCTGAAAGGCCGTCGGGATAATAGGCTGTAATAGTAACGCAAAAAAGTGCTGGAGGAACTAAGCAGGTCATGCAGCATCTGTGGAGGTGTTATCCCATGTTCTGTTCCTAATCCTGCCTCTGCAAAATCACACAGTGTCACGGATAATTAAGTTAAAATTCATTCATTAGCAGTATACTGCCAAGGAGAATTCTCCTCTAACTCACAATACAGAGGGGCAGGCATTAACTTATACAGTCCTTGTCACACACTTAAACAATGCGGCTGCACCAATTTCTATTGGGGAGCCTAAAATACAAAGACAACCATCACTCTCATTGTTTTAAGACAAACCTCACAGTCATTGTTTAGTACAACCACCTGGTCTTCAGTCAGGGGCTTGCTTGCGTATTTCTTTCCTTATTTATATGTACGGTCACAATTTATTAACCCTTTACTTCCTCACCAGTACATTCCCAAGAATGTACAGTCAGCAGATGGACCAGTACTGGCGGCCAAGACTAAACTGTAACATAACATACAATGAAAACTCCTCATTGTAAGTACACACATCTATCCGCCTAAAGTAACCCACTGCAAGAACACAATTCTCTCTGCACTGAACATTTCACTGTTAGGACACCTTCCCCTTCCCCCACAGTAACAAAGGACACAAAGGGTCTGGTGTATTGTGTCCAATTTCACCACCAATGGTACAGTTTATAGACCAGTGGTCAAGTGGTGGCCGTCAGTTTATCCCTGCTGTTGGTAAAGTTGTGCTTGGTCACAGCTCCATGAGGCTCTTGTACATTCATACCCCTTTCCTGCCCTGGTGTCACAGTAATGTCATTGCTACATGTGGTTTACATTTGGTGTCAAAAGCACAGTTTGTAACATTATTTGCTTTAAAAGAAGAAAACGGAATGCCAACCAGGGTCTCTGCAATGAATGTATTTTCATTGTTGTTGTGCATACCTTCAGGATGGGGTGGTTGGTGTTGTATTTTGTTCCCAGAAAGTTGCACACCACTGAAAAATAAATCGGATTTAATTTTTACCTGGTTAATATTTTTCAAAATTGTGACAGACAGGCATAACTACTGTGGCCTCAAACAGAACAATGGGTTTCAGATCAGACATTTGGCCACACTTCCAATAAAAATTGTAGTGTGTGGTTGAATAAATATACACCTGAAGTAAATTACCGTAAGGTGAAGCTGAATACACACGTCACCTCACTGTAAGATCATCGTTGTGTACAGGCACATAACTCATGGCAAGAACAAGCTCAATACGCCCACACTCGCTCACTCTCGGGGCACAGCTCTATAAGCCCACGGTACATCACTGTAAGGACATATTTCCATTCATTCCCTGTAACACCCTGTAGCTACAAAGTTAGGTACACCCACAGGATGTCACTGTAACAACGCATTTCTATTCACACGCAGTACTTCAGTGCAAGGAAACAGTTGTGTGCACATGCACAATAACACTGCATGGACACAAAACTTTTTACACAAATTACCTCACTGTGCAGGCACAGATGGACACACACACAGTAACTCACTGCACAGACACAGATGGATACACCCACAATCCCCACTGAACAGACTCATATATGCACAACCACACTACCTCAGTGAAGAGACAGTTGTACAGACCCACAGAACTTCACTGCACAGACACAAATGTTTTCACCCACAGTACCTTACAGTAAGGACACAAATATACACTCCCACAGTAACTCACTGCACAGACACAGATGTCCACACGCACCATTAGTCTCTGCACAGATACAGATGTACACATCCACGGTACCTCACTGCACAGGCACAGATGATTATACACACATTACCTTACTGCAAAAATGCAAATGCATACACCCAGAGCACCTCATGAGACAGACACAGATATTGCAAACACAGTACCTCAATGTGCTGACACAGAAGAATGCACACTCACTACCTCACTGTACAGACACTGATGTATACACACTAAGTACCTCACTATGGAGGCACAAATCCATACACCATCAATTCCTCACTGTTCAGAAACACACGTGTACACCCACATTAGCTTACTTACAGAGAGATATAAACACTCACAGTTCCTCACTGTGAAGGCACAGATGTACACATTCATACAGCATCTCACTGTGCAGACACTGATGTACACACCAACAGAACCTCATTCTGTAGACACAGATGTATACACCCAGAGTACCTCACTCTGCAGACACAGATGTATACAACCAGATTACCTCATTCTTCAGACACAAATGTGTATCAACATTGCCTCAACGTACCGATACAGATGGATCTGCACACAGTACATCACTGTACAGACACAGATATATATAAACACAGTACCTCAATCTACAGATACAGAGGCTTATACCCACTTAACCTCACAGTACAGACACCAATGTGTACACACAATGCATGACTATACAGATGCAGATGGACACAGCCACAGTACCGTTGTACTGATTCTGATGTATACACCCAGAGTATCTCACTGTCCAGATGGATCTGCACACAGTACATCACTGTACAGACACAGCTGTATATAAACACAGTACCTCAATCTACAGATACACAGGCGTATACACACATATCACCTCACAGTACAGACACAGATTTATACACACAGTTGCTCCCTCAGCAGCTACAGATATATACACACACAGTAGCTCACTGTAATGAGACACATATGTATGCTCCCAGAGTAACGCACTGTACAGACACAGATTTACACAGAATTAGTATCTCTCTGTCCAGACACAGATATCCACATCCAAAGTACCTCACGGGAAGGACACATGTAAATCGCCACAGTACCTCAATGTCTGGACACAGATGTATACATGTACAATACCTTACGGTATGACACAGACAGAAACAAACACAGCTCCTCACTGTCCGGATACAGTTGCATCCACACACAGAACCTCATTGTGCAGACAAAGCCGTATATACACACACAGTACCTCACTGTATGGACACATATGTATTCACACACATATGTACACACACACTCAGACCTCACTGTAAGGACCCTGATGTTTACACCGAAAGTACCTCACTACACGTACACAGATTTACACACCCACAGTACCTCTACGGCTAGACAAAGATGTAAACACACACAGTACCTCACTGTACAGAGGGATACATTGAACCACACTGTAGAGACAAAGATGTATACACTCACAGTACCTCACTGTACAGACACAAATGTACACACACAAGGCCTCACTCTTCAGACAGAGATAATCACACCCACTGCACCTCACTGTCTGGACACACATGTACACTCACAGTACATCACAGTAAGGACAGAAATGTATACACCCACCGTACTCACTGTAAGGACACAGATGTTTACACACGCAGTACCTCACTGTACAGACACAGGTGTATAGACACGCACAGTTTTTCACTGTACAGATACAGAAGTACACAATCACGTACCTCACTATACAGAAACACATGTACACACTCAGAGAACCTCACTGTCCAGACACGGGTATGTACACACAAGGGACCCATTATAAGGATACAGATGTACATAACCACAGTACCTCAACAGCTGGACACAAATGTATTCATGCACTGCACCACATGGTAAGGACACAGATGTATACACCCAGAGTACTGCACTGTACAGACACAGATGTACACACCTACAAAACTTCAGTATATAGACACAGACGTAAACACTCACAGTACCTCACTGTAGGGACATAGATGTAAACACATGGAGTACCTCAATGTATAGGCACAGATGGATACAGAGAATCTCACTCTAGGACAGATGTATAACACACCGTCCCTCACTGGACAGACAGATGTACACACCCACAGTATTTCCCTGCACTACCACAGATGTATACAAACACGGTACTTCACTGTAAGAACCCAGCTACATACACAGACAAACTCATTGTAAGGACACTGATGTAGACACCCGAAGTACTCACTCTCCAGAAACTAATGTATACACACACAGCAACTCACTGTACAGAAACAGATATTTCCACACTCAGTGCCTCTCTGTACAGGTGCATAGACACACATTACCTCATTGCGCAGACACAGATGTTCACAACCAGAACCTTACTGTAGGGACAAATATGTATTCACCCACAGAACCTCACTGCAGGGGCACAGATGTATAAGCACATGGCACCGCACTGTACAGGAACAGGTGTCTGCAAGCACAGTACTTCACTGTACAGTGACAGGCAAATACACAAACTGTACCTCATGGTAATTACACAGATATCTACACACACATTATATCACCATACAGTCACAAATGTAAACACACACTCTACCTCACTGTACAGACACTGATTTATGCACACACAGCACCTCACTGCACATACAGAGATTTATAAATGCACATTAACTCATGGAGCAGACGCAGATGTGCACACTCACTTTACAGCATTGTACAGACCTAGACTTACATATCCATTGTACTTCACCAGAATGACACTGGTGGACACACCCATTTTCACTTATTGTACAGCAAACTGCACTGATGTAGATATATACATTAACAGTACATTACTGTACTGACTCAGATGTATACACACTCACTGCCTCACTCTGCTGACACTGATGGAGACACCCACAGTACTGCACTGTACAAACACAGATTTATACAAATACAGCTCCTCACTGTACAGACACAGAAGCATATAAACGCAGTACCTTACTGCATAGACACAGATATATACAACCAGAGTCCCTCACTGTCAAGACACGGGTGTATAAACCCACAATACCTTACGGTACAGACATAGATGTGAACACACAGAAACTCACTTTAAAGACACTGGGTTGGACCGTTCAGGAATAAAGGGGGAAACATGTGCTGGAGTCAGAAGAGGTATGGGAGGTTCTTAATGAATACTTTGCTTCCGTATTCACCAGTGAGAGAGAAGGTGACATTTGTGAGGATGGCAGACAACAGGATGATAGGCTAGGGTATGTTGACATGAGGAGAGAAGATGTGCTGGAACTTTTGAAAACAATTAGGATAGATAAGTCACCAGGGCCAGACGGGATATGTATGGGAAGCAAAGTAAGAGATTTCTGCGCCTTTGGCGATGATCTTTGTGTCATCACTGGCCAGAGGAGTAATGCCAGGTGATTGTAGGGTGGCAAATATTGTTCATTTGTTTAAGAAAGGAAGTAGGGATAACCCTGGGAAATACAGACTACTGAGTCTTACTTCAGTGGTGGGCAAACTACTGGGGAAGATTCCTAGACACAAGATTTATGGGAATTTGGAGAAACATAGCTGATTATCGACAGTCGGCATGGCTTTGTAAGGGTTAGGTCGTTTCTCGTGAGCCCGACTGAATTCTTTGAGGATGTGACAAAGAATATTGATGAAGGTCGAGCAGTGGCTGTGGTGTACATAGATTTTACTAAGGCGTTTTATAAAGTTCCTCATGGAAGGCTCATTCAGAAAGTCAAGAGGCATGGGATCCAGGGGAACGTGGATTCAGAGTTGGTTCGCCCATAGAATACAGATGGTGGTGGTAGATGGAGCGTGTTCTGCCTGGAGGTCTGTACCCAGTGGTGTTCTGCAGGGATCTGTTCTTGCACCCCAGCTCTTTGTGATTTTCATAAATGACTTGGATATGGATGTGGAAGGGTGAGTTAGTAAGTTTGCTGATGATATAAAGGTTGGTGGTGTTGTGGATTGTGTAGAAGGTATTGATAGAATGCAGAGTTGGGTTTATAAGTGGCACATGGCGTTCAACCTGGAAAAGTGTGAAGTGATACACATTGGAAGAACAAATCTGAAGGCGGAATACAAGGCTAATGGCAGGACTTTTAGCAATGTGGAAGAACAGAGGGATCTTGGGGTCCTTGACCATGGATCCCTCAAGGTTGCCGCGCAAGTTGATAGGGTTGTTAGGAAGGCGTATGTTGTGTTGGACAACATTAGTTGAGGTATGAAGGTAATGTTGCAGCTCTACAGAACTCTGGTTAGACCACACTTGGAGTATTGTCTTCAGTTCTGGTTACTTCATTATGGAAAGGATGAGGATGTTTTAGAGAGGGTGCAGAGTGGATTTACCAGGATTTTTCCTGGATCGGAGAGCATGTCTTGTGAGGATATGTTGAGTAAACTAGGGTTTTTCTCTTTGGAGTGGAGGATGAGGGGTGACATGATGGAGGTGTAAAAGATGATAAAACGCATAGATCGAGTGGATAGTCAGAGACTTTTTCCCAGGGTGATAATGGCCAATACGAGGGGGCACAATTTTAAGGATTGGAGGAAGATGCAAGGGATGTCAGTGGTAAGTTTTTTTTACGCATAAAGTGGTGGGTGTGTGGAATGCACTGCTGGCAGACGTTTTGGGGGGGGGGAGATTGGAGACTCTTAGATAAACATACAGCATGAACGATAGAAAAATGGGGGCTATGTGGGAGGGAAGGGTTAATTAGAGCAGGATAAAATGTCGGGACATCATTATGGGCTGAAGGGCCTGTACTGCGCTGTAGTGTTCTATGTTCTATGACACAGATGTCTACCTCCTCAATAGCTCACTGTCCAAATATAGATGTATTCAACCACTGTATCTCACTGTAAGGGCACAGATGTACTGCATGTATACACAGGAATTCACTGCATTGACAAATTTATACACACAGTACCTCACTGTACAGACACAGATGCACACATACACAGCACCTTACTGTCCACAGACTGAGATGTAAACACACAGCATTTCACTCTACAAAAACATGTGATACACACACACAATAACATACTGTACAGACACAAATGAATACAACCAGATTACCTCACTGTACAGTCATATATATACACACTTGGAGTACCTGACTGTACAAACACACATGTATACACACACAGTTCATCACTGTATAAACATCAATGAGTGTACCCACTTCCCTCACTGTACAGACAGAGATTTACACATGCGCAGTACCTCATGTATGGACACAGACATATCCACATACAGAACCTCAAATGTAGACACACATTTGAAAGAGTGTAATCAGACATATATTCATGCACAATACCTTACTGTACAGGCACAGATGTACGCACCCTTAGGACGTCACTGTACATGCACTTATGCATACAGGCATAGTACCTTACTGTAAAGACACAGATGTATGCTTTGTTCCTAACCGCACAGACACATGTATACACCGTACCTCACTGTACACACAGATTTACAAACCCTAGTACCTCACTGTACAGACACAGATAGATACAGACACAGTATCTCATTTTAGAGACACCAATGTATACATCCACGTTTCTTCACTGTAATGACACAGATATATACACATACATAACCTCACTGCGGAGACACAGATGTATAAACACACAGTACCTCACTGTACTGATACATATGTACACACCCACAGTACATCACTGGAGAAACAAAGGTGGGTTCTTCCACAATACCTCACTGTACAGACACAAATGTACACACCCACCATTCCTGACAGCACAGAGTCAGATGTATACACACAGTAAATCACTGTTCAGACACAGATTTCGGCACACACAGTTTTTCACTGTACAGACAGTGATGTATTCACACACAGTACCCTCTGTCCAGACACTGATTTATACACTACCAGTACTTCACAGTAAAGACAGCTGTATACACGCAGAATGCCTTACTGTACAGATACTGATGTATAAACACGCAATACATCACAGTACAGACCGATGTACACACTCCTGTGAGGACACCTATTTTCACACACATATCCTAACTGGACAGACACACATGTACTCACCCACAGTACCTCACTACACAGACACAGATACACACACTCACAGTACCTCACTATAAAGACACAGATGTATACACCAACAGTATCTGGTGGTAGAGACTCAGATGAATATACACACAGTAATGGAATGTACAGACACGGAATAACATATGCCACACAGCTCTTCACCACACAGGCACTACGCTATTCACACAGCGTACCTCACTGTAAAGACACAGATGCAGACACACAGTACCACACTATACAGACACTGATGTACACACCCACAGTTCCTCTCTGTACAGACACTGATGTAGACACACACAGTACCAGACTGTATAGATGCAGATGTATAAACATACTGTATTTCACTCTACAGACACCTGTGTATGCACACATGCACGCACTGCACATACACAGATGTATGCACACCCAATATCTTACTGTACAGACACAAACGTGCACAACCAGAGTACCTCAGTTTACAGATACAGATGGATACAGCCACAGCACCTCACTGTGGTCATGGATGTACACGCCCAGAGAACATAACTGTACAGACACAGATGTCTACACACTCCGTACATCGCTGCACAGACACTGAAATTTCCACACAGTACTTCACTGAATGAATACAGATGTATACACCATCAGCACCTGACTGTACAGATACTGATGTTAAAAGACACATTGCCACTCTGCTCAGACACAGATGTATACACAGAGGACCTCACTGCACAGACACAAATTCATGCACGCAAAGTACCTCACTGTAGAGACACAGATGTGGACACACACAGTACCTCACTGTACAGACACATATGTGTACACAAAAAGTACCTCACTGTGCAGACAGAGGTATACATACACAGAATACATAACTGTCCAGTATGCACCCACAGTACCTGGCAGTACAGACACAAATGTGTACACACTATCCCTCACTGTACAGACACAGATATATACACCCACAGTATCTCACTGTACCAATGTCGGCGCGCAGGGTACCTCAGTTTAAAGGACACTGAAGGACATGTCCACATTACCTCACTTTATACAGATATACACAACCAAACTACCTCACTGTACAGACACTGATATACACACACTGAACTTCACTGTACAGACACAGATGTACACACACACACACACACACACACACTGCTCTTTCAATTTACAGCACACTGCTGAAAAAGATATCTCTTTACACCTTCTGTACCTCACTTACCTCACTAGATGGACACACCTCTGTGTACACACATCACTTCACACCAAGTATATAGTTTTATGCTCCCACCATGACACTTGCATTCAAACAGTTCTATACACTCACTGTGCCAAATGACAAAGATAAATCTCTTCACACACACAAAATTCCTCACTGTGAGATCTCATCTGTATACACACCGAGCACCTCACTGTAACATCACAGCACTTCATTCTGAGTAACTCGTTGTAAGGACATAGTCCTGTATACCCACAGTACATCATTGAACAGACACAGGTCTGTACATACACAGTACTTCACTGCAATGACACGGCTTCATACACCAACAGCATGTCTCTGTAAGAACACAGCTCTGAACAGCTGTTGCACCCCACAGTAAGGTCACTGCTCTTCACACCCACTGAACTTCACTTTAAATACACAGTTCTGGACACAGAGTCTATCATTTCAAGCATACATCCTGATACACCCACAGTACTGCATTGAAGTGACACAGATCTCTGCACCCAGAGTGCCCCATTTTAAGCAAACAGCAACACACACCTGCAGTAACTCACTGCAAGGATCCAGCTTTATACACTCACATGGCAGCTCCTCAGATTTCACCACAAATTCCCAAGTACTCTGAACGCTGGTCAGGTGTTTGCCAACAGTTTATTCCTGCCATTGGTGAATTGCACTTGGTCTCAGTTCCATGAAGCTCTTGTCCATACTGAACCCACTCCTACCCTGCTATCACAGTTATGTCATGACCGCATGTGTTCTACACTTTGTGTCAGAAACACATGTTTGAAGTTATTCTTTTATTAATAAAATCAGGAAGGAACGCCAACCAGCTTCCTGTGGTTCTGTCATCAGTGGCTTGTAGCTGATGCATTCCCATCGCTGTGGTGCAGACCTGAAGGAAGGAATGGTTTATGTTGCCTTTTGTTCCCACAGGGACGTTCACCAGTGAAAAAGAATGGGAGTTACCGGTCACCATTTTAATCCTTTATAATCATGGTAGCGGACAGGCAGAACTGTTCCCGGAGCTACCCACTGTGCACTGGAGCCTGAATTGATCAGAGGACCCGAGAGGATTGATTGGGCCACATTTACAATATGATGTACGGCTGAATAAATATACACCTGAAGTCCTTCACTGTTAGGGCAAAGTTCATTACATACACATCGCCTCACAGTGGAGTGGTTACCAGAAGTTAGAGAAATCAATGTTGATGCCGTCAGGTTGGAGACCGCCAAGGCAGAATGTGAGGTGTTGTTCCTCTCATCTGTGTCTAGCCATAAGTTGACAGTCGATGTCGTGGACATATATGTCGGTGTTGGAATGGGAAGTGGATATGAAATGGTTGGTCACAAAGGACATCCTGACTGTTATGGTGGACAGAGCGAAGGTGCTCAATGAAAGGGATCCCCCAGTCTGCATCGGGTCTTACCAATGTAGAGGAGGTTGCACCAGGAACAACGGATGCAATAAATTACGTTGATGGGTTCACAGGTGAAGGGCTGCCTCTCCCGGAAGGACATTCTAGGCCCCTGAAAGGTGGTAAGGTAGGAGGTGCAGGGGCATGTGTAACAATTTGCTGGGAGGTTTATCAGTGGGAATGGACCAGCGGTCAAGGGAGTCACGGAGAGGGCGATCCCTGAGGAAAGCAGGGAGTGGAGGGGAGGAGAAGGTGTGTCTGGTGGTGGGAGCCCGTTGGAGATGTCAGAAGTTGTGGAGAATGATGTGTTGTACAGGGAAGTTTGAGAGGTGGCAGGTGAGGACAAGGGGACACCTCTCCCTGTAGTATCAGGTGGGGATGGGGTGATGGCAAATGTGCAGTAAATGCAGGAGATGCGGGGAAAGCTGCATTGATAACAGTGGGGGGCAAATCCGTGTTCTGAAAATAGAGAATATCACTCTTGTGTCGCCATTGTAACATCAAACATATGTACACACTGATCACATTGGTACACGGACACAGTTCTGTACTCACTGACCTTCACTGTAAGGACACAGCTCTGTACACGTTGATCCTCACTGTGAGGACACTGGTCTGTACATCCTGACCCTCACTGGAAGGACACAGCTCAGTACACACTGATCCTCATTGCAGGGTCACAGGTCCGTACACACTGATCCTCACTGTAAGGACACAGTCAATGGACTTGAAGCAACTCCTTGTATGAACACACCTCCATGCACCCACTTTATGTCACTGCAAGTGTAGCGTGCCAAATCACTTTATGGTCACAGGTCTGTACCCCAGCAATAACTCTCTGTATGGAGACAGGTCAATACATAGGCAGTAGGTTACTGTAAGGATACAAATCCATAAACTCATTGTCAGGCATAGTAACGTTCCAGCCCTGTACACCACACTACATCACTGTAAGGATACAGCCCTACAAACCCTCAATATCTCAATGGAAGGATACAGATCTTTGAACCCTCAATAACTCACTGGAAGCACACAGTTCAATGCACCCACAGTTACACATGGTAAAAACACAGCTCTATACAAAACATTCCGTCACTATATGGACATCGCGCTTTTCATCCACAGTAACTCACTGTGAGAACACACTTGTAAACACACACATTAACACACTGGAAGGAAACAGCTCTGAGCAGCTGCAATGACTCACTGTGAGGACTAAGCTCAAAACTCCAGCAGTAACTCACATTAAGGGCACAGCTCTGTACACCAGCAGTTACTCCTTGTAAGGACAGACTGTGGGCGCATATAGCTCTATAGAGCTGCACAAATTCACTGTAAACATGCAACTCTGTACACTCAGAATAAAACACTACAAAGATAAAGCTCTATACACCACACTACATCACTGTAAGGACACAGCTCTTAACACACTGATCACCTCACTGCAAGGACACATCGCTTGACGCCCGCAGTGCCTCAGTGCAAGGACACTGTTGTGACAGTGATGAAGTTACTGCAGAAACTGGTGGATATGAAAGACTTCTTGCATCACAACAGCAGACGTTCTCTTCGAGACCCTGATGGTGGAATCCCTCAAACTCAAAATCCATCCTGTTTTTTTCACTATGAAGAACAATGTCAACAGCAGGTGACTCAATGCAATTTCAGTAACTACAATGACATTGTTTACTTCGATGTTTTCTGTCTCACAAATGGTCCCATTGAAGTATTTATTTACAGTGGGAGCACACTGTAACTGATGAGACATCTCTGAATGTTCAAACACCATTGTTGGGACAAAATCCACCACGCGGAAGGTGTGAAAGCCTCAGAGGACAGAGAACCAGACTCCCAGGATGAATGCTGTGACAGCTGACTCTCTGACTGCACAAATGCCCCGGTTATTGAAAGATCAAAGATGCCAGTGACCACGTTTAAGGTGCTCAGTGACAACACTTATTCTGGTCTGGCAGCCCTCTCTGAAAGAAGGGTCCAAACTAAATGAGCTGTCGGTGCCTGGTTTGATGCAGCCAATTAACATCGCCTATTGTCTGATGTTTGCCGGTGCAAACAGGAAGGCCTCATGGCCACAGAAATGTACAAAGCACACATTAAGCAGCCGCCCCATGCTGTGGGCTAGCAGCCTGTGCTCTGCAGGTACCTTCACATTTCAGAACTAATCACTGCTTTTACTTTACATTTAAACAGGTTGATTGAACACTGGTTGGTATTTATTTGTATTCATACCTGCCAGCCCAATAATGGAACACCTAAAAGATGGTCCATGACTGACAATTCCAAAAAAGACAAATCCCTCGGCACCCACAGTACCTCACTGTAAGGACACATCCCCAGACACCCACAGTACCTCACTGTAAGGACACATCCGCAGACACCCACAGTACCTCACTGTAAGGACACATCCCTCGACATCCACAGTACCTCACTGTAAGGACACATCTGAAGACACCCACAGTACCTCATTGTAAGGACACATCCCTCGACATCCACAGTACCTCACTGTAAGGACACATCTGAAGACACCAACAGTTTCTCACTGTAAGGGCACATCCCCAGACACCCACAGTATCTCACACTAAAGACAGATCTCTTGTCATCACAATACCTCCTCATAAGGAAACAGCTCTAGAGATCCTCAGGTCCTCAGTGAACTAAATAATTCACTGTAAAAACAAATCTATATTCCTTCAGAATACCTCACTCTTACGACACAATCAAACACACACGTAAAACTTCACTACAAATGCAAAGATCTGTTAACACAGGTCATCACGCGCGAGGGCCACAGCTGTATTCAGATTAATAACCTCACTGCAAGGACAAAGTTCTCTGCACGCTGATCCTCACTGTTAGGACACCCCTCAAAACACACTGATCATGTCAGTGTAATGACAACCCTCTGTAGACACTATTCCTCACTGTAATGACAGCTCTATATACCAGCAGTAACTCAGTGTCAGGGCACAGCTCTGTACATCAGCAGTAACTCACTGGAAGGACACAGCTCTGTACACCAGCAGTTACTCACTAGAAGGACAAGGCCCTGTACACCCGCAGTATCTCAGTGTAAGCACACAACTCTATACACCAGCAGTAACTCAGTGTAAGGACACAACTGTATACACCAGCAGTAACACACTGGAAGGAAAAAGCTCTCTACATCAGCAGTAACTCGCTGGAACGACAAAGTTCTGTGCACCAGCAGTAACTCACTGGAAGGAGAAGGCTCTGTACACCGCAGTAGCTCAGGGTAAGGACACAGTTCTGTACACCAGCAATTACTCAGTAGGGTGACACAGCCCTTTGTGACAGTGTGGTGAATGCACACAATCTTCTTCCTACAGTTGGGAAATATAGAAATGGGAGGCGCAGGTTCAAGTTGAGAGTGGAAAGATTTATTGGGAACATAACGGGTAACATTTTCACGCAGAGCGTAGAAGATATATGGAATGATCTGTGAGAGGAAGTGGCTGAGGCAGGTACATTAGCAAATTTTGAAGCGAATTTTCAATGTTAGCTTTTGACAATTAACATGACCTCAATCTTGGACACGTGGATAGGGAAGGGTCAGAGGGACAGGGGCCAAACGTGCACAATTGCAATGAGCTAAGATGGGCATGCTGGTCAGCATGGAATAGTCGGGCCGAATGGTCAAATGATTCTATGACACAATGAATCTATCAGTAACAGACTGTCAGTTCACTGCTGTGGACACTAGCAATAATGTACAGCAGGGGCCCAGACACACAAAGGCACAGTCACAGCAGCACTAACTCACAGCTAACACACCAGTATTAATTCATGGTCAGAAACAGCATCGTACAAAAAGACTAACTGACCGTTAGTATGAAGCTTTATATACAGACAGAAACTCATTATAAAGACACAACACAATACAGCAGCACCAAGTCAACATTCATTCAAAGACTCACGCACCAAGAGTACATCATTAACAGGACACAACACAATTCACTCCATTTCCTCAGAGTAAGGACAACACCCATTAAAAACACTCTGCATCACTGCAAGGATACATTATATACAGAAAAAAAACTACATCCCTACAAGGATGCATTCCATTCTTATGCACAACATCACTGGAAGGAAACCATTCGAGACACCCACAGTATATCCCTGTAAGGATACAGTCCCTTCACCCAAACTGCAGCACTGTAACCATACATTCTGTGCACACACAAACCATCATGCAAGGAGATATTCCACAATCCACATGTTATTAGTCTGAGGTTAAAATTTATGCATCCACACAATATTATTCCAAAGATATAATGAATTCCTCACATACACACTTCCTAACAGTAAGGACAAAGCCCATTATCTGCACAACAATTATCATTGCCTGAATCTTAACGCTCCACACACAATAAAACAATTTTATATCATCCATACTTCCACACTATCTCACTGTAAGGGCACATTCTATTCCCACTCTGTGTCACCGTAAGGACACATTCTGTACACCCAGACGACGTCAATGGAAGGACACATTCTCAACACCCACACGACATCACTGTAAGGACACATTCTATGCAGCCACACTACATCCTCAAGGACACATTCTCTACACCCACACGACATCACTGTAAGGACACTTTCTCTACACCCACACGACGTCACTGCAAGGGCACATTCTCAACACCCACACGACATCACTGTAAGGACACATTCTATGCAGCCACACTACATCCTCAAGGACACATTCTATAAACCCACACGACATCACTGAAAAAACACAGTTTACACACCCACACTAATTCCCTGTAAGGACACATTCGAAATACCCACATGATCACTGTAAGGACACATTCTACACACACACACTACATCATTGTAATGACACATTCTATGCACCCACACCATATCACAGGACACGTTCGAGACACCCACACTACACCACTGTAAGGACACATTCTGTTCACTCACACTACATCACTGTGAGAGACACATTGGATGCACCCACACTACAGGATTGTAAGGATACATTCTATATGCACAGACTACATCACTGTGAGGACATATTCAATACACCCATAGTGTATTACTGTAAGGAAACCTAGTACACCCACACTACATCACGGTAAGGACACATTCTATACACCTACACTGCATCACTGTAAGGAAACATTCTATACACCCACACTACATCACTGTAAGGGCACATTCGATACACCCACACTACATCACTGTAAGGACACATTCTATGCACCAACACTACTTCAATGCAAGGACACATTCCATACACCCACATTATATCATTATAAGGACACATTCTGTTCAATCACGCTACATCACTGTAAGAATACATTAGATACCGCCAAACTACATCACTGTAAGTGTACGTCGTATGCAAGCAGACTACATCACTGCAAGAACACGTTCGAAACAACCACACTACATCAGTGGAAGGACACATTCTGTTCACTCACACTGCATCACTGTAAGGACACATTCTATACACACACACTTCATCACTGTAAGGACACATTTTAGACACCCACACTACATCAGGGCAAGGACACATTTTATACACCCACACTACATCAGTGCAAGGTGTCACGAACTAGCAACAAAAGAAACACACTGAGCATGATTTAGTGTTAAAAACTATTTTATTAATCACTACTTATGATAATATGTAAAATAAAAGTAAAAATGTTAGTATGTTAGAATTCAAAAATGTTAAACCTCGAACGTTAACCCCAAAACTAAACTCGTCGTGTGTGTGTGTGTGACAAAGTCCAAAACTCCCAGTTCCGGAATGGTTCTTAAAGTTCAGTTCCACAAGCCATAAGGTGAAACATGAGCAAGGGCTTCTTCAACAACCACCGTTGTCTGAAGATAAGATGTAGATGTAGAAAAACATAGAGAGAGTACATACGAAATCCAAATGTTCCACGATGGAACCCAAACGACACTTCAGTGTTTACTCGGTAGTGACTTCCTCACCCCGAAAAGCATCCGAACCGTGGTCGTCCACACACAAATACCTGTTTCCTTCTACAGGTCAGCAACAAAGTGAACTCCACTGGATTTACTTCCAACTTCCATACATGGATTTCAGTGGCAAACACAGTTATTGTTTCTCATCCATCGATAGAGAAAACAAGCAGGCTGGTGTCTCTCACCCTTCTCTCTCTCTCTCTTTCTTCTTCTTCTTTTCACCTCTTCAACAACGTCATTACGTCCTTTATCTTCTATTGACGTAAGCACGCCCCACACACACATACACACACACTCTCTATCTTAAAGGGACTTTCACTGAGTCCGTAACAAAGGACACAGTCTGTCCACAGGCTACATCACAGTAAGGACACATTCGATACACACACAGAGTACCTCACTGTAAGGACACATAATATACACCCACAGGATTTCACTGTAAGGACGCATTCTAAACGCACAGACTACATGTCTGCAATAACGCATTTGATACACCCACACTATATCACTATAAGGACACATAATAGACACACATGCATCACTGTAAGGACTCAATCTTGCCACCCACACTGCTTCACTGAAAGGACACATTATATATATACACAGAGCATCCTTCAGGTCACATTCGAAACACCCACACTATATCACTGTGAAGACACAATTTACACATCGACACTTCTTCACTCTGAGGACGACTATAAACACGAATTACATCACTGTAAGGACACATTCCATTCACTCACACGACATCACTGCAACACATTATATACACCCACACTGCATCAGTGCAAGGACGCAGGATATACTCAGGCTATATCACAGTAAGGGCACATACGATACACACACACTACTTCAATGTTAGGTCACATTATACGCACACACACACATTTATAAATCTAAGGACAAATTCTGTACACCCACACTACATAACTGTTAGGACATACAATATACACCCACTCTTCATCACTGCAAGCATACATTCTTTACGCACACGTTACATTACTTTAAGGACAGTTTTATTCACACACACTGCATCACTGTAAGGACATATTCGAAATACAAACACCACTTCACTGTTAGGACACATCCCATACATCCTCACGACATCACTGAAAGGACAAATTATATTCACTCACACTACTTCAGTGTAAGGACACCATCACTGTAAGGACACATTCTACACACACATGACATCACTGCGAGGACACATTCTATACACTCACACTACATCACTGTATGGGGAAATACTGCACATCCACACTTCTTCAATGTAAGAACACATTCTATATATATACCCAGACTTCATCAATACAGGAGAATCTTAGATACACACACACTACATTACTGCCAGGACACATTCATGCAGGCGCACTAGATCACTGTAAGGACACATTCTGTGCACCCACACTACATCACTTTGAGGAGAGATTCTACACACTCACAATGCATCACTGTAAGGACACATTCTATACACCCACAATGCATCACTATAGGGACACTTTACATCGACCCACACTGCATCACTTAAGGACACATTCTATACACCTACACTACATCACTGTAAAGACACATTCTATACACCCACACTACATCACTGTAAGGGCACATCCTACACACTCACACCACATCACTGTAAGGACACATTCTATACACCCACACCATTCACTGACACTACTTCAATGTAAGGACACAATCTATATTCTCAGAGTACATCAATATAAGGGTATATTCTTTTCACCCACACTACATCACTGTCAGGACACATTCTGTACACCCACGTTACATCACCGTAAGGCATATTCTGCAGACCCACACTGCATCCCTGCAAGGTCACATTCTGTGCACCCAAACTATATCTCTGTAAGGACACAATCTGTACACCCACACTAGAACACTGTGAGGACACATTCTATACACCCACACTGCAACACTGTTAGGACACATTCTATACACCCATGGAATCACTGCAGGGACACATTCTATGCACCCACACGACATCACTGTGAGGAAACTTTCTCTAAACCCACGCCACATCGCTGTAAGGACATTTTCTGCAAGGACATATTCTGTGCACCCACACGACATCACTGTGTGGACACAGCTCTGTACACGAGCAGTAACTCAGTGAAGGGAAAAGATCAGTACACCAGGGAAGAGGGTAGAGGGGTGAGGGGAGTGTGGACTGGGAGTGGGAGAGGGGAGGGCGAGTGAGGAGGGAGGATTTGGGAGAGTGGAGAGGGGATGGAGAGAGGGGGAATGGAGAGTGGAGATGGGAGGGGTAGAGGGATTGGGTTGAGGCGAGGGTGGAAGAGGGCGGAGGGTGAGGTTTTGAGGGGAGAAGAGAGAGGGGCAGGGAGGGGAGAGTAGAGGAGGTGGGTAGGGAGGGTTCAGGGAGGGGTAAAAGAGTGGTATGGATGGCGGATAGGAGGGAGCAGAGAGGGTGGGGGAGGGATGGGGAGGTATGCAGGAGGGAGAGAAGGTGGGAGTGGTTGACAGGGGTTGAGGAAGGGGAGGCAGAGAGGGGGAAGGAGGGGGTTGGGAGGGGGAAGGCAAGGCGAGGGAGGGGAGGGAAGGAGAGTGAGAACAAAGGGAAGGAGAGGGGTGTTGGAGGGGAGCGAGGGAAGATGGAGGGGGAGGGAGGGAGTTGGGGATGAAGGGAATGGATCGAGGGGGAGAGTGTGCGAGAGAAGGGGAGGGAGGAAGAGAGGAGCGAGAGAAGGTGCGAGTGAGGGGGATGGGAAGGAACGGTGAGAGAGGTAAGAGGGAGTGGGAGGGGGTAGAGTGAGTGGGAGTAGGGAGGGTGACGGTGAGGGTGACAGGGAGTGGGAGGGGGTGGGTGTAGAGTGAGGGACAGTCGTGCTAGAGGGAGTGCGAGTGGAGAGTGGGCAGAGGGATCTGGAGTGGGTAGGAGATGAGGAAGGGGAAAGGGAGAAAATGCAAGCAGGGCAGAGGGAAGGAGGGAGGGTGGAGGCGGTGGGGGAAGAGGGGGAGGGAGGGTGAGGGAGGGCGAGGTGTGGATGGAGGGCAAGTATTGTAGGAGGGGAAGAGTGTGTGAGAGGGGTAGTGGAGTGGTTTTCGGGGAGTAGTATTGGTGTGGGAGAGAAGGAGATAGGGATGTAGGGGAGAGTGGGGTAGGGGGAGTGGGGAAAGGTAGAGTGGCGGAGGGGAAATGGGGAGGGGGAGAGATGGTGTTGGGAAGGGTGGGGATGTGGGGAGTATGGGGGGCAGTGGGGCAATAGGAGTACATGTGTAGGCTGGGGGGAGTGGAGTATGGGAGGTGTTCGTTGGGTGTGGGGAGGAGTTGGGCGTGGGGGGTATTTATGTGTGGAAGGAGGAATGTGGGTATGGGAAGGGTGGTGTCGTGTGGGAGGAGGGCAGAGGTTGCGAGGGGAGTGGGGAGTGTAGGGTGTGAGGAGGGGGTTTGGGGAGGGTGTTTGGGGAAGTATGTTGGGGAGGGTGGTTTGGGGAAGGGGAGGGTTTGGGGCAGGGGTGTTGGGAAGGCAGAGGATGTGTGGGGGAGTGTGAGTGGGTAGTGGGGGTTGGGAGTGTGAAGGAGTGGGGAGGTAGCCGATAAGGATGGGCAAGGGCTGGGGAGGGAGGGGGAATGGGTTGGGAGGCGAGTGTGAATGGGTTTGGAGGGGAGTGGGGAGGAAGGGGGCGGGGATGGGGAGGGGGATAGGAGAGAGGCAGGGAGGGGAGATGGGATGGGAAATTAAGGTGGATTATGGGGAGGGAGAGGGGAAGGAATGGAGGGAGGAGCGAGTGGTATGGGGAGGGAGAAGGGTGAGTAGGATGGGGAGGTGAGACGTGGAGTGGGATGGGGAGGGGCATTGGGGAGTGGGATAGGGAGGGGTGGATTTGGGAGTGGGATGGGGAGGGCTGGAGTGGAGCGCGATGGGGAGGGAGGGAGTGGGGAGTGGGATGGGGGGGTAGAGTGGGGAGTGGGATGGGGAGGAATGTGGGGTGCGTTGTGGAGGGAGGTGAAGGAACTGTGGAATGAGTGATGTGTGGAAGATGGGGCAAGAGAGTTGCAGGAAGGTAAGAGGGTGGGGTTAGGGGAGACAGTGGTGTGGTGGGAGTGGGGAATGTGCGAGGAGGGGCGAGGGCGTATTGGGAAGTGGGGAATGAGGGGGGTTTAGGTGGGGAGGGAGGGAGAAGTTGGAGTGGGAATGAAGGCAGCGAGGAGGTAGGGGTTAGGGAAGAGGTGGAAGGGGAGTAGGGGAGGAAGGGGACTGCATTGTGAAGGGGTGTGGAAGTAGAGAAAGTGGAAAGGGGGAGTGGATGGAAAAAGTGAGATGGGAGGGAGAAAGATAGGAGGAGTGAGGGGTAAGGAGTGAGGGAGAGAGGGGTCAGAGGTTGTGAATGGGTGGAGGGGAAGAAGATGAGGAACGGGGAGGGGTTTAGGGGGAACAGAGGGTTGATGGTGGGGCAGGGAACAGTGTTTACCCGATTTTGAAGTCCCACTTTCGTCTGCTGTAAATCAGACAGTGCCACAGGTTAATTCAAACGTGTTTATTTAGCAAAATCTCGCTAGGGAGAATTTTTTTATACAAAATAAATTTTATTCATAATAAAAGACAAATTATATGCAATTACAAAACAATCCAAACCCTTACATTCTTGTGAATATCATTCATTAGTGTCACCTTTTTATATTAAAGCAAAAACACCGATGCCACACGTGTGGCTCCCTGGAAGCTGCCCGGCATGGTATTTATAATATTTAGCGGCTTTCTCACCTGACCCAGCCCCTCCCTCTCCAGTGGCAGAAGAACCCTAAACTGTAGTCCCTCCCCACCGAGCCTTTGCGTTGGCTGCACCCAGCTTCATTTCGTCCCTCAGCACGTACTCCTGCAGCTTGGAATGTGCCAGTCTGCAGCATTCCCCTACGGACATATCGCAGTGCTGGAAGACCAACAAGTTTCGGGCAACCAAAGGGCGTCTTTCACCTAGTTGATGACCTTCCAGCAGCAGTTGATGTCCATCTGTGTGTGTGTGTCCCCGGGAACAGCCCGTAGATCACAGAATCCTCTGTTACGCAGCTGCTGGGGATGAACCGTGACAAGGACCTTCGCATCTTTCTCCACATCCTCCTCGCAAACCTACAGCCCGCAAAGAAGTGGGCGACCGTCTCGTCCCCAGCACAGTCCTCCCTGGGGCAGCGCGCACTGGGAGTGAGTTTCCGACCATACAGGAAAGATCTGACTGGGAGGGCCCTCTCACCGCCAGCCAAGCGAGGTCTTGGTGCATGTTGGTGAGTTCTGGCGATGAGGCATTCTGCCAGATGGTCTGGACAGTCTGCTCAGGGAACCACCCCACAGTATCCATTGAGTCCTTCTCCTGAAGTGCCTGCATGATATTCAGGCCTGACCGCTGCCTGATGGACTTGTGGTGAAAAGTGTTGGTCGGGATGAACACGAAATCTCCTTCCTCTCAGGTAAGGTCCGGAGCGGAATTCTCCGAGGTACAGAGGGGGCAGACAGTAAGTATACAAACATTGTCAAGCACACTTTAATGAGCCAAGTGCCACGATACTGGCTTGAGCAGCAAAGAAACAAAGGACAACTGCAGAGAAACAAAGAACAGCATCGCACCCAAGGTTCAGTTCATCGGTTTGAAATCAAGAGACACAAAGACTCATTGTTTGGGACAGCCTTTCCATTTCCCGTTAAGTGCAACCATCATCCTTAGAGTTTAACTTGATTGCAAGCCAATTAACTCCCGGACACAGCAATTATCACTCAGCACCCAGCCCAGAAAAGTGTTTTTTTCTGCACTGTCCTGCCAACCACCTTTTTAATCAGTATTTTGTGTAGCCACAGTTCTCATCAGTTATAAGATATGAATACAGTTATTAATCCTTTACTTCCTCATTCCCCCCTTTTATCAGATCATGACAACCTAGGGGGGTGCCTAGAACGGAGTCGAGAATTTATTCATAACGACCTTGCAACAAGTATTCAAGCAGGTCAGCACCACACAGCATATTATAATAATAACGATTAGCCCTGCGGTATGATGTCCATGACACTCAAGCAGCCACCCCAACCAAACCTCTCCTCCTGCCAGTCCCTGCCTAACGCTATCAACTTGCGTCGGAATGGCCTGTATGTGGAAATGTTGCAGGACTCATCCCTAACATGGGTGGCACATTTATCCCCAACTATGGCACATACCCCCCTTTCTGAGCTAACAGGTAGTCCACAGCGTACCGGGTCTGTTAGGTATAAAGTCGAAGTTCCGCCATATCCTGGTTCACTGCCTCCAGGCCCTTGATGGTACTGTTTCCCAGCACGATAAGTCCACAAACAAGGTAGTTCTGGTTATTTGTGGCCATGGTTCCTGCCGAACCCCTCCCACCCCCGAGAAAGAGCACTCAGAAACGCAAAGCAGAACGATTATCCCACTATAAGAGGATCCCTCCATTCTTCAGAGAACTCCTTACTTACTGACCGTCCTACAAGTCTTCGTCGGAGACAAGCCTTCTGGGGGCAGGGGACCGTGACTGGCCCAATCGCTCCTATTGCAAACCAGGCTGGCAGAGTGGGAGTGGTAGTGGTATAGGTACTGTTGAAAAGGAGCACATACCCCTCCTTGGCCCGGTAACAGGTTACATTACCCGTTTGCTGTGGACTCGGCGTCTGAGAATACCAAGAGATTCCAGCGACATTCCTTCCATGAATTCTCAGATCATTTTCCCTGTTAGCCATTCCAAGGAGACATTAGACAATTTCACATGGGTACCGTTCCCTTCCCCACAAACCCATCGCTCCCCTGAAAGTAGTTCAACACATCTAGTGTTGGTACACTCACGTCTAAACCATCCTCCTCTAAATGCACATTTTCTCTCCCTACAAGTGGTGGTGGCACAGGATATCGGAGCTGTACTATCGCTAGCCCACAAACCCATCCCTTATCGTTGAAGCAGTGGCGGAAGGACTGGTAGATAGTTGTGCTGCTAGGGTTTGCTGTTGTTCTTTGCAAACATTTACCCGGCAGCACCCTCCCGTAAGATCCCGTCTGCCCAATGCATTTTGTTTCTGAGCATTCATATCGTAAGAGAACGCGGGGGTACCAGCTTGGGTGCGGCTACAAAAAGAAATTCCACTGATTCTGCCAAGGGGTAGAAAACGGAACGATTGCCATGCAGTTATATATGTGCTTTGTAAAATAAATTGTCCTCTAATGCCCACACACGAGTACCGGTAATTGTAAGGAGTCCAAATTTTAAACAACATCGATATCCTTCTGGCAGCCATCGTTTACAGTTACTTAGACGAATCCAGTGTTCCTGGCCCTGTACTTTCACCGCTGTAGGGGTCTATAGTAGTATCTGGAGGGGCCTTTCCACCGAGGTCCCAGTTTAGGGCCATGCCAATCCAGTATCAGCACCGAATCTCCAATTTCCAGGTCAGGCAACTCCAGGTCAGGCGACTCCACATCCTCTCCTTCCTACTGTTTAAAGGCGCTCTTCGCCTGTGAATGAAGTAACTTTAAAGAGAACGTAAGTTGTCTGAAATATCTTTGTAGTTCATTCCCCATGATGTTAAGGTCAACCTGGGTGGGGGATGGGTGTCAGCATCCCAGGGGTTTCTTCCTGGCGTCCATGAAAAATTCCGGCAGCCGACACGCCAGTAGCCGAATTGGGGGTAATTCTCATATGGTATAATGCTAAAGGGAGAACCTTCAGCCAATTTAGACCTGTATCTGACTCGAATTTAGTTAATTTATTTTCAGGATGCCGTTAGCTCGTTCTACTATACCCGCTGCCTGAGGGTAGTAGGTGCAATGGAACTGTTGTTTGATAGGTAGTGCCTCGCACAGCTCTTTATTTATTCTCCCTATGAAGTGGGGACCATTGTCTGAACGTATCTGTTGGGGTACCCCAATCCTTGGTATGATCTCTGTAAGCAGTACCTTCACCACCGTTGATGCCTTATTGTTGGTGGTTAGAAAAGCTTCAATCCATCTACTTAATACATCAACAATAATAAGACATTGATGATAGCAACGTACACGCCGTAATTCAAGAAAATCAAGTTGTATACATTCAAAAGGACCCCCTGACAATGGGGTTCTGCCTGGGGTGCATCTCACTCCTTTCCCAGCATTGGTTTGTTGGCAGATTAAAACAGATCGTATTTTGCCGTGTGCTGCTTCCTCCAATCGGGGGTACCACCAGGTACGGTGTAAAATGTTACTCATGCCCTCCTTGCCAATGTGGATGTGAGAATGCACACAGTCAATAAGCATTGGTAACAAAGAATCAGGTATCCATATTTGGCCGACTGGGGTGGTCCAGAGGCCGTGTGGCGCAGAGTGCGTACACCCGTGCACCTTCCATACTTGTTTTTCTGAGTCAGGGGCGTCCCCCTGTAAGTGCTGCACAGTATCTATGCCTGGGGAGTCCTGCGTTGCTATTGTCGGTTTACAAACAACCGCCTGCTTTTCCGCAGTCGAAACGATATTAGTCTCCCGGTTTGCTGTCAATTTTGCCTCTGCATCTGCCCTGTTATTGCCCTGTGTTATTATGAGGGGTCTGAGAGGTGGGCTGAGCATTTAATGATGGCCAATTTTTTAGGGAGGAAGATGTCTTGGAGGAGGTTCTTCACGTAAGCCATATTCTGTATGGGGCTGCCGAAAGAGGTCAGAAATCCTCTGTGCACCCATAGTTGGCCAAAATCACGGGCAACTCCAAAAGCATAGCGGGAATCAGTAAAGATATTAGCTACTCTGTCCTTGGCTAAAACACAGCTTCTGGACAGGACAAAACGTTCTGCCTTTTGGGCAGAGACTGGGGGCTGCAAATATGCAGAGTCCGCAACGTGGGAGTCATCTACTACAATGTTGCCACAAAGGCGGGTTCCCTGTTCAGAAACGGAGGAATTGCCGTCGACATACAGGTTTAAGTCTGCTGACTGAAGGCTTTATCTGAAAAGTCTCGACGGGGTGTAGTCAAGAAGTGGTTAGGCGGTAAACAGTCATATGTTGGATCTTCACGATCCTCAGATGGGGCTTCCAGGAAGATGTCAGGGTTAATGGTGGTACAACATGCAAAGGAGAGGAGCGGGTTATTCAAGAGTGCTACCTCATATCTGTTTAAGTGGGCCTGGGTCAGGTGTTGCGTCTGATGAGAGGTCAGGAGTGCCGTTACGGTTTGGGAGGAATAAGCAACCACGGAACGTTGCAGGGTTATATTGGAGGCCGCTGTTACCAGGAAGTAGATTTCTGGAAGCATCTGTGAGCACGGAAGGAGCCCCCTAGCAACCCGGTCCAGCCGAATGGAGTAATATGCCACCGGTCTTTTTCTATACCCATGGGTTTGAGTAAGGACGGCTGTCGCGCAGTCCTCCAGAACATCCACAAAGAGCTGAAATGGGCGATCATATGGAGGGCGTCCCAGGGCCTGGGCGCTGGAATGGGCCTTCTTGAGCTTAGCAAAAGCCTCGTTTTGTTCCTCCGTAAGTTCAAAGTTCCCACGGACTGGCTTGAAGCCAGGGGTGAGTTGCTTAGTAAGGAGGGCCACGTTAGGTAGCCACTGTCTGCAGAAATTTATTAAACCTCAGAAGGTGCGCATACCCTTCGGTGTAGAGGGCTCGGAGGTAGTAATGATGGGTGCAATACGTTCAGGAGTGAGCCGCCGCTCAGTAGCACTTAAAAGGGTTCCCAGAAACTTTACCTGGCGTTGGGTTCATTTTGCTTTCTCTGGAGGTATATTGTATCCCCAGGAATGGAGTGCGTTAAGTAGTCTGTTGGTGTCCTCGATGTTGGCGGTCTCCGAGGGGCTTCCCAATAAGAGGTCATCGATATACAGGGCAACAGTGGATTTGTCAGAAAGTTGTAACTCTTGGAGTTGTTTATGCAAAACTTGGGAGAAAATAGTCGGTGAATGCATAAAACCTTGCGGGAGACGCGTCTCGGTGTATTGCTGACCTTGGAAGGTGAAAGCAAACAGGTACAACGATTCGGGAGATAGGTGAATTGCAAAACATGCATGCTGGAGATCTATAAGTGTAAAAATACAAGAGTCGGCAGGGATATTGCTCAGAATGGTGGCAGGGTTCGGGACCACAGGATGCAGTGGCTCCACTATATCATTGACCTGACGCAGGTCTTGCACCAGGCGCCATTCCGCCCGTCCGGGTTTGGGGACGGGTAAGATGTGGGTGTTGCTGGTGATTGGCAGGGAACCAGGATGCCCTGTTTGCAGAATGAATCTATTAAATGGGTTATTCTGCCAACTGCCTCTCTCCGAAGGGGGTACTGTTGGACGGAAGGAAATTGTGCTCCCGGCCTTACACGGATTTGGATCGGGTCACTGGGGTAAGCCCTGTCTCAGCTTTCTACGCGGCCCATAAGTCGGGGTCTGGCTCATCTGAAGGGAGTCGGTGGGGCTGATGGTGTCGTAAACATCCTGTTACCGAAAAAGGGGTGAGGTAATAAGTCAGGGTCCCTTCTGGCAGTACTGGGGAACCCTGTAAAGGCCTGCATCTGCCTGTACCTCAAGTCGGTTGGCTAGGAATCCCAGCTCCTTTGATTTTTGGCCCTCATTAACTGACAGGGTAATGTGAAGGGACAATAAGCCTGACTGATTCCACAATTCATAGGCACTTGAACTAAAAGTGCTGTACCCTCCTACCGGCTACTTACCCTCAAATAGTAACAGTTGCCATGCTATCCAGGAAGGGAGAATAAAAGACTTCCAGCTCCCTTGAGACTCCTGGGTGGTCATAAACTAGCGTCACATGTGGGTAAGGGGTCTTTAAGGGTGGGTCAAAACCTCCGTTCGTGAAGTCCACCGCCCACCACTGAGGGGGATGGTTCACCCAGAGGATCCGTTAAAGTTTAGGGCCGGTAATGGTAATTCCTTCATCCAGGTATTGTATTTTGAGTCAGAGAGAGCAGAGTAGGTCCCTCCCGGCCAAGGTAACCATTAGGTCTAGGGTTACTGCGAATTGGATCAGGCAGTCCTGATTTCCAAACTTCACTCGTAAAGGTTCAGTTAATTGGTTGGACGTGTCCTGTCCCTCCAGCCCGCTTTATGAGAACGTGGCCGTGGAAAGTTTAAAATCATGGGGGGGCGATAAATAAAGCTTCGAGGTTCGAGATATTGGCCACTGTATCTATCATAAAGGCGATCGGTTTCCTTCAACTAATAAATTGACGATATGTTAATCGTTCGGATGATCGGTGAGGGCAGGGTACATGGAGTGGCTACTTCCTACAGCTAGTCAGGCGGAGAACGGGTTACTAGCTGAGAAAGGTTGCCGTGTGCCGGGGATCTGCCCTGCCGTTGGTAGTGGGGGCAATTCCGCCGGCAATGGTCAGGTGCCCCACAATGGTCGCATCCAGTGACAAATACCAGTGCGTGTTGTTGGGGTCTCCCGGGTCCTGGGTAATAACGAGGGGGCGGTGGTGGTGTGTAAGGGGGTCTGTACGCTGGGGCTCTTGGGCCGTTAGGGTGCATTGGATCCCGTCTATCAGACCGGTCAACCCATCCTGGAGCGCACATCTGCGGCTTTATTTGGTATCCCGTATCATCAGGATGGGAAGGTCGGGGCCGAGTGGGCATTTGGACCATTTCCTGTTACACCCTTGTGGCTTTTCAATCGCACCCGTTGTTCCAGACGTGGACCAGGGCCCTCGTCATAGTTTGTTGTGTATGGTCAGGCCAATTCATGTCATTAGTACGGATAGCTGACGCCACTCCCTCAGGAATACATTGTAGAAGGAGGTCGTTATACTGAGGAGAGGCATTGTCTCCGTTAAAGGCATCGTCCCCTGCATAGGTCCTGTAAAGTGAACAGAAACGGTCCCAGAAATCTGGGCCTTCCTCACTCTTTTTCGGTCGGCATTCTAAAACTTTAGTTATGTCAAAAGGGTGTTATGTGACGGGACTTGGCTGCCAGTAATAGTTTACGGACTAGCCACATTATATGGGGGCGGCAGTGAAATTGGGGGCTAGATATGGGCTGTGGGTCGCATCATCCAATCCTCCTCACTCTCGCCCGTATCGTTTTTTTGGAACAATAGGGGTACAACAGACATGTCGGGAGGTACCTCCACTTTCTCCTTGCTATTGTTATTATTTTTATTATTTCTACGTTTTCCCTCATTCTTCTGATCTATCCCTTCCCTTTCCCTTTTGCTTCTCTCCGCATCGTTGTCTGCGCACTGAGACTTCAGAACTTCCCAACTTTTCGGATTGCCTTTCTTATCACAAACACTAATCCCTCTTCTACGTGCATTATGTTCCCAACTATTCTGTTTAAAACTATATGTTAGGTCTTCGGCCGTTTTTCTCCAAGTAGACATTAATATTATCCATTTTCCCCAGGATTGCGTTCCCAAATCGCCTTTTCTGCCTGTTGGAACTTATCCAAATCCCATGTCCCCCTAATGGCTATACATCATTTCCCAATTTTTTTGAGGCATGCCGATAATCTGCGGAAGTTATTTTCATTTTTCGGGTCGTCTTTACATATTTTAGATAGTGGGGCATTTTACCCAAACTTATCAAGAGTTTGTCCCACTTTTTTTCTTACTTTTCTTTTCCTTTTTACAAAAACCGTACAGTTCAGATCGCTGCGATTATCTATAAGATAGGTAGGTCTCTTTCCTTCACCCACTTCTTGGTTCCTGACACTTCCCGTGGGGTATTTCCCCTCTTAAGAACCGGTCTAGGGTAGGATGGTTGGACCGGACAACTGATCTCAGCACTTTGAGCTCTAAACGTCAATATTCGCGACCTTACACTAACCCTGAATGGGGGTTCGAACCCCAAACCCTAAATCAACCGGGGACTCGAAACCTAAACCTTAAATTAGCCGGGGACTCGAAACCAAAACCTTAAATCAACCGGTGACTCGAACCCCAAAACTTAAATTAACCGAGGACTCGAACCCCAAACCTTAAATTAACCCAAAACCCAAGACAGGGGACTTGAACCCCTTCTTACCTGTGACACTCAGACAGGTTCGCGAGGAGTCCGTCAGAGGATATTCGATAAGCGAAGGGATCGATCAGGTGTCCGACTGCCTGAGAGGGATCAAGGTGAAGCTCTCCATGTGGGCCCTTCCATCTCAGGTAGTCGTTGTTCCCGTCGATCGCTCACGCCGCTTCCGAAATCTCGTCTTCGACTCCTGGCTGGCTCGCCAAATTATTAATCCGATTTTGAAGTCCCATTTCTGTCTGTTGCAAATCACACAGTGTCACGGGTTAATTCAAACGCGTTTATTTAGCAATATGTCGCTAGGGAGAAACCATGCGTACTCTCAGGTAGAGTCTGCAGCGGAGTCTTCCGAGGTACAGAGGGGGCAGACAGTAATTTCTACAAACATTGTCACGCACACTTTAATGAGCCAGGCGCCACGGTTCTGGGTTGAACAGCAAAGAAACAAAGGCAGCTTCAGAGAAACAATGAACAGCATCGCACCCAAGGTTCAATTAATCTGTTTGCAATCAAGAGGCACAAAGGCAGGTATCACAGTCATTGTTTGGGACAGCCTTCACATTTCCCATTAAGTGTAACCATCATCCTTGTAGTTTCAATTGATTGCAAGCCAATTATATCCCGGACACAGCAATTATCACTCAGCCCCCAGCCCAGAAAAGTGGTTTTGCTGCACTGGCCTGCCAACCACCTTTTTAATAAGTATTTCATGTAGCCACAGGTGAGTGCACTCAAATGTATCTGGCGGGATCAGACGTCAAACCGGTACAATCGTTGTCTTCGGCGTTCTGGACTCAATGCTCTTGCAACTGGTCTGATATAATTGGTATTTGTTCTCATCTAACGTGAAAAACATAAATGGACTCTGCTGGAAGCACTCCGCATTTCAGGCACCATCTGTGGAAACAGTAATAAAGATAACGTTTCAAGTCGAAAATCCTTCCTCGGATTTGTCAAGGAGATAGTGAAAATGTTCGCATTGTGAGCAAGGCGGGCAGGGATGTGAAGGTCCTATATCTAATAGGGGAAGCTTGCGTAGCCAGAAACCAGGTTATCTGGTGTTCGGTTAATGGGAGTACACAAGTAGAAATAACATTGTTCATAAAACCTACCAAATGAGGTCAGTTATAGAATGAGAACACAGAGTAATGAGTGTAAAAGTTGCGAAATGTAGAGCTGTAACACATGCCCAGTAGATTCGGGTTTGCTGATGGAGAGAAAAATCCTGAGCCGTTGTCACTCATAGATGACCTGGCCATTTGTTGTATGTATAGAGAAAGCTAATGACCTGACCTGTAGGGCTCAGTATCGAGTCCGGAAGGATGCAATGGACTAGGACGGACGACGAGCTGCGTTTGTGCAACCTGGTGCTCGACCACCATATAAGGTGCAGCAGGGCACAGACAGGAAGATATGGATGGGAGTGGGATGGTGAATTAAAGTGGAAGGCAACAAGAAGTTCAAGTCTCATGACTGAGTCGTCAATCGTTGCTGAGAGGGTATTTGACGATAATGGAGTATCTGCATATAATGGGTTTTGTCAGAGACGAACACTGTCCATTTTTTTCAGATGGAAGTGTAGAGACATTTCTCTCTCAAATGCCAGTGAGTCTTTCAAATTCTCTATCCTACAAATTTGAGGAGGCAGAAACTGATTATCATCATGACCGAGTGAGACGGGTTATTTTATTGGAAGTGATCCAGGTGTTACGGGGAGAAGTGCTCAGTGCTCTCACACCTCTCATATTTCATAATGATAGAAAGAGGAGATTCAGCCCATTGATTCTGCCTCCTGTCAGAACAAATAAAATAACCCCATTCCCCCACTGAAATTTAGGCCCAGATCAGAGCAGTACGAACAGTGCTGCGGGAGTTCAGTGCTGAGTGTCCGACCCCAATTTCAATGGTCAGTGTTGATGCACCTCCTGCAGCATTGGCCTCGAGCCACCTCTGGTAATCGGAGACTTGGACCATCTCCAATAACGTTGGAAGTGTTGGACAGCTGGATAAGTTGGATTTTATTAACGGCCGTAAATGATCAACAGTCCGCCTTAGTAATCGATCAGTATCATTCTTCACAATGTTATGTAAATATGAATAGCCAGCAGTTTTCGTGAACCCCCTGCTCAATATTACAGTGGCTGCCCTGGCAGTGATCAGCAGAGGGCAGCGTGAGCAGCTGTAATCCGAAAACAACACGGTGCAGATAGAGGAGTTGAGGGGCAGGGAAGTGGGTGAGGTCGGGGAGGAGAAAGACCCAAAAAGAAGGATAAATCAAATTGTCCTGCGAAAGGTGCTGCCCGATCGTTTGTGTTTTACTCTGATTATCAGTCGCATAACTACAGGTGACTCCAACTGTTTAAATGCGAACATATTCAGTAACTGCTGGTAAGGGGTTTCATATGATATTTTGGAGTTACCACGTACGCGCTACAGTGGAACCTCCACCAGCAATCGCAGAATGATATCATCAGTAATGTTAGAGTAGGGAAGCTATCCTCCTTGTCAGATCGCTGGCACCATCGGTTCTGTTGAAATGTGACCGCGATCAGGAATGGATCGCAAGCTATATTATTGACCGGGACCCGCAGACTTCAGGTTAGGTAAGAATCATAAAGGTCCCTCTTAAAGACGAGTAATCACGAGTAAGGTGAAGGCAAGAGCAGCAGCAGCAGCAGCAACGTTAGAGTCAGCTCATCGCCGGAGATCCCCACAGTGTAAAACAGATCCAATGATAGAACGGAGAACTGACGTGTCACTGAAGCACTATGAGGCACCAGAAAGCTCAGGTCGCCCTAGAGGGATGTTACCTGCAGGGATTGCAATGTAAGCCCTGAATTCACTCCCTCTGGGGGTATTCTCCGTTGTGGAATGTGAATGTATGAACTTCTTCGTACAGCTGCACAATCGACCCATTGGAGTCTCGGTCGCACTGGAGCGGAACATCGCTCCTTGTTTGTTCAGTGGCTCAACTAACGACAGTTATTGCACAACCTGTTTCCCTCTGACACAGTATCCGTGTTTGTTATAAAGCGGGAGGGTTTCGAGATCGCAGTCATTCTCTGACGTGAGCTACAAGACGGGACAGAATTCGAACAATCTTCGAAAATGAATCGGCCCTCGATTCTCAAGATGGAAGATATTTGGTACCCAATTCTAGCAGTCATTGGTGTCCCTGGTAAGTCAAAGTAGCGCATCGTCTCACATCTTTTGACCATCTGACACTGCATTGTGTGTTTGGATGCAGCGGGTTCAAATGATGCATCGCAATGTACACAGTATATTAAGTTGTTCAATAACAGCAGTATTCCTTGTCGTCGTCAGGGCCGGTGAGGAGCCATCAGTGTGGGCACACCCGTGGGGCACAATGTCCCCTCCTGTAAAACCAAAAGGACAATCGTCATCTCTCATTCCCACAACAGAGGTTCTTTCAGTGAGGCAGGGATTGTGCACGGCCGTCGGATCCTTAGTAGAAATTCATCTCTGTTCACCTGTTATTACCTCGGAATATGGCCGCAGTAATGTTACAAGAGCGCACTGCTCAGGGGATTATGTGGGTAACGAGCACTGTGGTCCGTTGGTTCCTTCACTGATTTGGAATATAGAAGGCGGGACAATTTTTTCCGCCTCAGCTTCTGCGAAATTACAGGAACCACAGAGATTTTAATTTCCTCTTGTATTTTGTTAAGAACCAGAGGCACTTAGTATCAATAATTGTGATGATAAACCCACCCTTGACTGTTCATGGCCGAATCTGATCACGAACGTGCCCTGAAGGCTCACAGCCTTCCTTACTGTTCTTCCCTCTATGTGCTCGAGTGTCACCAAGCCACCTGATTCCTCACTACCTCTCAGATTAGGTAGAAACACGAACGAGCCGGACTCGACGAGGACGCCCACCTGCCGTGAATTAATGAATATAATCGAATAGTTTGTAGTTTGGTCTCAATATTCCTTCCTTCCCTCGGCTGCAAATAATCCGCTAACGCACTGTTAGATGCGGCTCCCGCCAACAATTATAAGAAAGCACCGAAATCTACTCTGAACGTTTTGCTGTTGCCTCAGCTGGAAGTCTTACCTGAACACCTGTCCTTCTGGTAATTTCTCAGAAATTATTTGAGTGTTTGACGATGCCTGGTTCTCAGTTCCGCGATGCCATCAGCCCCCAGAATAATTCGCGCGACCGGTCTAGATGACATTCAGCTGTTGACGGGCGAATATTTGCGCTGTTACTGGCGACTTTTCCGTTTCTGTTACAGCGAACTTGCTGACAATTATCATTCTCTCCCGAGGGAACTGCGGTCTTTCCAAATGTATCGGCGCCTACATGATGATCATGGCAGTGTCGGATTTATCGGTCATCATTATCAATGTCGTTCTGTATGAAATTTTAATTGGACGTCTGCCAGGCACATTTCTGCATCACACGAACTTCCTTATCGCCATTGTGTACCTGATGGGTGTCAGTCTGAAACTGTCACAGTGGTATACAGTCGCCTTCACCGTTGACCGATATGTTGCCATGTGCTGTCAGAAGTTTAAAACAAAGTACTGCAGAGTTAAAACAGTGAGAATCCTTGCAGCACTAATTCTGATCATGATTTCCTTGGAGAATATCCCCCACTTGTTTGTATTTCAACCTCTACGAATAATTGGCAACATTTCTTGGGGTATAGAATTCAGACTGGAGGCCTTTAACTCGCCAGCATTTGTGGCGTTCACCCGACTGAAATCATTTCGAGATTTATTCTGCGTCTTTGGTTCAATATTTCTATTTAATGGGTTGACCGTCAGGCATATCTTGGTGTCCAGCAAATCCCGACGGGGATTTCGGTGTCAAAGAAGTGAGCGTCGCCGTGACACAGAAATGGAGAGCAGAAGAAAATCCATAATATTACTGTTCAGTGTATCGGGCAGCTTCCTGTTACTGTGGCTGCCGGCAACTGTGACCCATTTTATCGCCGGTCTTACCATGCGTTCTAATCGCGACTATTCCTCTCCAGCATACATCGCTGCTCTTACTGGAGCTCTGCTCGCGCACCTTAGTTCCTGTACAAACACGTACATTTATGCAGTGACCCAAACTAAATTCAGGGAGGAGCTGAAGGTATTGTTAATGTCTCCTTGGACACTTATTCTGGCATTGACCAAAAAAAGCGCTCATTCGAACGAATCCAGTTCAGTTCCAGCTGGTGTCTCTGTCAAAACAGCCACCATTCTCTCCCGAAACCAAAAATCAAATTAATGCGATTAATACCCCCATGGCCCGAGTAATCGACACATTCTCATCTGTGTACCGTAATTATAAGAAACGGATTAATGCAAAAGGAGAAAGTTTTAAATTGCAGAATCGACAGGAGTTTTGCCTTTAAGGCGGAAGTTTTAGCAGCACCAGGGCGGAACACAGGCTGAAATCAACGCAACAGTTACAAGTTTTATCCTGTGCCTGAGCGATCTGACTTCCACCTTGGCCGTCTGTAAAACAGCGGGAACAAACAATCAATGTCACCCCGAAACTTATTTCCCAATATGTTCCTCATTGTAACCTGAAACAATGGATAAGACTATTCATTTTATTTCATGGAAAGTAAACGGCTTAAATAATTTGCTTAAGAGCAAGGAGATATTTATTGTTTTTAATCATTAAATGCTCAGATCATTTTTGTTCAGGAGACTCACATCAGGAAGAAAGATATGTTTTTAGATTTAGGAGGGTTCAACAGTTCCATTCAAATTCACAAGCAAAGTTGAAAGGAGTTTCCATTTTTATAGACTCCTCAATTTCGTTTGTCCATCATGAGACAATGTCAGACCCAAATGGTAGATATTTTAAATTACTGGTCTACTTCATAATAAAAAATGTTGATTTGGCTAACGTTTATGTACCCAATGTAGATAGCACTAAATTTATTAGACATTTGTTTACATTATTTCCCAATTTAAATGAATACACTGTGATTATGGGTGGAGATTTTAACTGCTGTCTAAAAACTTCTGTGTCAAATCCTGAACTTCCAAACAAATCCACTGTCTTTATTAATTCCTTTTTAGTCGAAACCGGAATTTTACATGTTTGGAGATTTCGACACCCATTTGGTAAAGAATTTTCATTCTTTTCTCATGTCTACCATAATTACTCAAGGATTGATTATTTTTTTTATTGATGCTAGATTAGCTCCACTTACTATGGACTGCAAATACGATGCAATTGCCATTTCTGATCATGCACCATTGAGATTATCAATTAAAATTACTAGATGTATCCTTTGATGTCAGACAATGGCGATTTAACCCTTTGCTATTACAAGAGTTAGATTTCGTCCAATTTATTAAATAACAGATTTCATTTTACTTTTTAACTAATTTTACTGAAGAAATCTCCAGTGGGATAATGTCGGATACGTTTAAAGCATATATTCGTGGTCAAATTATTTCATATTCCGCTCATTGAGAAAACGAATGAATAATGAAGTACGGATATTAGCTGACAAGATCAGTGAAATCGATAAAACATGTTCTGTTACTTCTAATCTGGAGTTTTTTAAAAGATAAAAGAACCCCAACTACAACATAGTTTATTATTAACATCTTCTATTGAAAATCTACTACATAAAAATAAAAGTCAGTTTTATATACATGGTGACAAATCTGGTAAATTATTGGCCAACCAATTGAAAGCTACTCTCTGTAAACGTCAGATTAATAAAATTCGTAAACCAGATGGTACCTGCAGGATAAATCAAGTTCAATTGAACAAATCCTTACAAAAATTTTATTCTTCTTTATACAAATCAGAATCCCCCAAGGATCCTATTTTAATACATGAATTTTTAAGAGATTTGAAGACTCCCCAACTATCTGTAAATGAACGCTCTACACTAGATTCTCCCATTTCCGAGGAAAAAATAAAGAAAGTAATGTTTTGAATGAATTCGGGTAGATCACTCTGCCCTGACGGATATACAGCTGAATCTTTATTTTTTTTCTGTTATTCTTTTTCCCTGGTTAGCCAAAATTTTTAAAGATGCCCTATCAGTGGGTAAATTACCACAAGCTTTTTATGAAGCAACTATTTCTTTAATTCTAAAAAAGCATAAATATCCCACTGATTGTGCATCTTATAGACCTATTTCTTTATTAAATGTAGATTCCAAAATATTTTCCAAAATATTGGCCTTTAGATTGGAAAAGCTTCTTCCACAAATTATCTCTGAAGAGCAGACAGGATTTATTCAGATTCGTTACCTAAATTTTAATAATAGGAGAATAATGAATGTTATATATACCCCTTCATCCTAAATTCCAGAATGTGTTGTTTCCCTAGATGCTGAAAAGACGTTTGGCAGAGTTGAATGGGAATATCTATTCAGTACACTTCAAAGAATTAATTCTAGTCCTAAATTTATGTCTGAGCTAAAATGATTTATTGACCACCTTATGGCTTCAATACTTACTAATAAAAAAAGTCCTTTGTTTCGGTTTTTTTCGAGGTACTGGACAAGGCTGCACGTTAAGCCCTTTATTATTTGATATTGCTTTCGAACCTTTGGCTATTGCACTTCGGGATTCTTCAAATATATGTGGTATTACTCGTGGACAGAAGATTCATAAGATATCTCTTTACGCAGACAACTTGTTACATTATATTTCTAACCCGGAGGAACTATCCCCGCAGCACTCTCACTATTAGATCAGTTGAGAGTTTTTTTCTGGCTATAGATTAAATCTTAATCAGAGCGAACTCTTTCCATTAAATATGCAAACCCCAATTTATAGCCAAATACCTTTTAGATTGGTAACTGACTATTTTATGTATTTAGGTGTGAGAATTACCAAGATACATAAGGATTTATTTAAAGCTAATCTACTGCCTTTAATTGACCATCTTAAACAATTGTTTACTAAATGGTCCCCACTGTCTCTGTTATTGGTAGGCCGAATTAATGCGGTTAAGATAAATATTTTACCTACAATTTTTATATTTATTTCAAGCGATTCCAACTTTTGTTCTGAAATATTTTTGACACTATTGATTCTAAAATTATTTCGTATATTTGGCAGAATAAAAACCCAAGACTAAGTAAGGAATATTTACAAAAACTAAAAAAACATGGTGGTATGGCCTTGCCTCACTTTAGATTATATTATTGGGCAATCAATATTAGATGTTTAATTTTTTGATACAAAATTCAGATGTAATTCAACACGTCAAATGGATACACCTTGAGTCCCAATCAGTACTTGAATTTTCATTAGTTTCTATTTTAAGAGCAGCACTCCCCTTTACACTAACCAAATTAAGTAAAAATATGATTAACCCAATTTTTAAACATACAATACGAATATGGTTTCAATTTCGTAATTTTTTTGGATTAAATAAATTTAATCTATCAAGTCCCATTCAATTTATTTTTTTCTTTCATCCATCCAGAGTTGACTCAGCTTTGTCCATATGGAAAAGGAAGCGACCAGTATGTTTTAGTGATTTATTCATTGATAACTCTTTTTTCATCCTTGAACAACTGTCTAACAAATACAATATGCCTAGATCACACTTTTTTTCGATAATCGCAGATAATAATTTTTTTTAAAGCTGCTATACCCTCTTTTCCGACATTTTACAAATCTGAAATTACGGAAAAATTCGGTTTTAATCCTTGTCAGGGGGGCTTGATAGCAATAATCTATGATCTAATTATGAAAATCCGTTCAGAACCACTGGACAAAATTAAGAATGAATACGAAAGTGAACTCCAGACATCTATATCTACAGAGACCTGGAAGAAAATTCTTCATTTAGTTAATACATCTTCAATGTATGCCGGACATATTTTGCTAGAGTTTCAGGTCGTTCACATGACCCATATGTCAAAAGATAAGCTAGCTTGTTTTTATCAACAAATAAATCCGATATGTGATAGATGTAAAACGAATGTGGCTTCTTTGACACATATGTTTTGGTCCTGTCCTCTTTTGGAAAAATATTGGAAAGATACTTTTAACATTACTTCAAATGTATTGAAGATTGATTGACAACTTCACCTATCACTGCAATTTTTGGATTACCAAGGATGGAGTTTGGCCATTTATGTTCTTCCGATAACCGTATGATTGCCTTTGTTACATTAATGGCCAAACGATCCGTTTTGCTTAAATGGAAGGATCAAATACCCCCTCCTACTTTGCAATGGTTCTCTCAAACTATATCATGTTTAAACTTGGAAAAAATTAGGAGTGGTACTGTTGATCCTTCGCTTAAATTTGAGGAAGTTTGGAGTCCATTTATTTAATATTTTCACATGATATAGATCCCCTTGTAATAACCTTTCAACTTAGAGTAATGGAGTTGACGACATAATATTGCGCTGTTTCTACTGAGAAATTTTAGTCTAGTTTTTTTCTGTTTTTTTTTCTTTAGCTTAGTTTGGTTTGATATGTTGTTTATATTTTTGTTATTGTTTTGGGGATTTTAGTTTCTTTCCTTTATATTTTATAATAAATCTTTTTCTTTCCTTTTTTTATATTATATTAATTCACTAAGAAATCGTTGGATCTACAGATTATTTTATAGTTTATTGTTTTTTATGATTATCCGTGTCATGATTGTTCTCCTGATCTCTTTGCATTCTATGCACAAACATTGATGTTATATATTAATCTGTATTAATTTGAAAATTAATAACAAGATTGAAAAAGAAAGAAGAGAACCCAGGGGCAGGGATACAGTTGGACCAGTGGAGGGAGGGTCAAATAATCAACCACATTCCTCCTATAGGGCACCTAACTGTCCCCGTCCCCCTTCACCAAGTGGCTGACAACTGATGCATCAATAACACTCCTTTTATGCGGTAAATTGGGTAATATTGTGGGTAATATTAACATAGATGGCTGACAGGTTGGTCACAGTGGGAGGGTCCAAGTATCTTCTCAGAGGACAAGGGTTTAGTGAGAAAAGTTCAGAGCTGACGGCCCAGACAGCCAAAGTCAGTGCAGGCAGTGATGGGGTGTCACAGTCACAGGGTTGTCGAGCACAGGAACAGGCACTTCAGCCCACCACGTCTATGCCGACCACTATGCCTGGCTATACAAATTCCCCTGTCTGCATTGATTTCACATCCTTCTCTGCCTTGTTCATTGAAGTATCCGTGCAGATGTCTCAAGCGTTGTTGCACAGTTCCCTGAAAGTGGCAACACAGGCAGACATGGTCATGAAAACGGCGTTCCGCACTCTTGACATCATCCACTGAAGCATTTAGTGCAATTGTTGGGACGTCATGTTACAGTTGTACAAAACGTTAATCAGAACCGCACTTGGAACACTGTGTATAGTTCTGGTCGCCACACTACAGGAGACATGTGATTAAGCCTGAGAGGGTGCAGGAAGGATTAAGAAGGATGTTACCTGGACTGGAGGGCTTGAGATATAGGGAGAAATTGGATAGGCTGGGTCTGTTTTCCCTGGAGCGATGGAGGCTGAGGTGACATGACAGAGTGAGATAAAATTATGTGAAGCATAGATGGGGTAGATAGCCAGGGTCTGTTTCTGATTGTACTGGTGTCTAAAATTAGATAGCATGGGATTAAAGTGAGAGGGAGGATTTTTTAAGGGGAACTAAGGAGTAAATATTTCACCGAGAATAGTTGGTACCTGGAAGAAGCTGCCAAAGGAGGTGGTGGAGGCAGGACCACACGAAGTTTCTCTGTTAAACAAAACTCCCCAGGACCCTGCTGTTCACTGGGTACCTCCTGCCCTGGTTTAACTTCCCAAAATGCATCAGTTCACATCTGCCGTTTCATTTCCCACTTGATCCATTACCTGTTGTAACCTCAGACAACCGTCCACTTCATGACCAGACTTATGAGGATGTAACCAGGACTCAAGGGATTGAGCTGCAGTGAGAGCTTGAGCAGGCTGTGACTTTATTCGTTGGAGCACAGGAGACCGAGAGGTAACCATACAGAAATAGACAAAATCATGACGGTCACAGACGGGGTGAATGTGCACAGTACGTTTCATCGGATTCGGAAATCAAAACACAGAGGGCAGAGGTTTAAGCTGAGAGAGGAAAGAAATAATAGGAACCTGAGGGACAACTTTATCACCCAGAGGGTGGTCAGTATCTGTAATGAGCTGCTAGACGAAGTGGGTGAGGCAGGTACATTAAGAACATGTAAAAGACACTTGGACATGTCCATGGATGGGAAAGATTGAGAGGGACATGGATCAAACGTGAACACATGGGACCAGCTCAGCTGGGAATCTTGGTCAACAGGGACAAGTTGAGCTGAAGGAAGTTTCCTGTGCTGTATGATTCTGTGACCATTTATGGTGTCAGCTGCTAACTCAGCGTGCCCCCGACATGATCATCCTGATCAATAAATATGACGAACAACAGAGGACCAGAACCAATATCTGGGGCACACCACTGGTCACAGGCCCCAAGTCTGAAACAGAAGGGATGTGAGGAATATCCTCAAATTTCTTTTGCACCCTCTCCAGTTTAATGACCTCACTCTGACAGCAGGATACCCATAACTGTACGCAGTCCTCCAAATTCAGCTTTCCCAACGGCTCGTACAGCTGTAAAATGATGCCCCAGTTCCGGTACCCAATATTCTGACCGATGAAGGCAAGTATGTCAAACGCCTTCTTCACCACCCTGTCCACCTGTGTCGCCACTTTGAAGGAATGACGTAACTGCACCTCCAGGTCTCTCCGTTCTACACACTTCCAGGGCCTGAACACTTCCTGTGTCAGTCCTGCACTGGCTGGTCTGACCAAGATGCAACATGGAAACAAGGTGCAACATAGATGCAGCATAGATGCAACAACACAAAAAAAACGGATTTATCTGCCGTTCCTCGGCTCACTGACAGAGTTGATCAAGATCCCTTTATAATCTCAGATAAGTTTATTTACTGTCCATTATAACACCCAGTTTAGTATCGTCTACAAACTCAATGAACATGCTACCGACAATATCATCCAAATCTTTAATCTAAACAATTACGATAAAACAACAGCAGACCCAGCACTGATCTCTGTGGTGCACATCTGGTCACAGGCTTTCAGGCTGAGAAACGGCCCTCTGTCTCCCACAGTCAAGCCAACATTGTGTCCATTTGACGAGCTCGCCCTGGATCCCATGTGATCTAACTTTCCAGACTAGCCAACCATGTGGGAACTTGTCAAAGGCCTTGCTGAAGTCCATGTAGATAACGTCTACCACACTTCCCTCATCGATCCTCTTGGATCCTCTTCCAAAAAAAGAGCTCGATCAACTTTAAGAGACACAATTCCCACAGACAGAGCCACGCTGACCACCGTAATCAGTCCTTGCCTTTCCCAATGCAGGTAGGTCCTGTCTCTCGGAAACCACTCCAATAACTGTCCCACCACTGATGTTATCCCCACCAGTCTGCAGCTCCCAGGCTTTTCCTTGCATCCCTTCTTAAATTACAGCACAACATGAGCCACCCTCCAGTCTTCCGGTCCCTCACCCGTGGCTATCGGTGATACAAGTCACCTAATGTCTTCCCGACCTTCCCACAATGTCCCACGATACACCTGGTCAGGCCTCAGGACCATATATACCTTTGTGCATTTTAAGACCTCCAGCACCTCCTCCACTATCATGTGGACTTTCTTCAATATATCTCCATCCCGAATTCCCTGGTGTTCATGTCCTTTCCTGCAGGAAATACAGGTAAAAATACAGGTAAATATCTTATAATTCAACATGCAGATGATCTTGCGACCCTGTTCTATCCTACTGTTACACTGTTGTATTGGAAATGTGTGTCTGTGCCTTGGGCTCAGTGTGGGACTGAATGTCTCTGCTGTCTGACACTGTGGAACTGATGAGTTGTCGGTGGCTCTGTGCTCTGTAACGTACCTCCTGTGTGAGAGACGGAGCGGCTGCTCTGTGGGAAGGAAAGGAAACGGGATCAGTGAGGGAGAGGTAAAAGGCAGACGGCTGTGTAAAGCGGCCGGTTAGCCAGTACCAGTGTGTGAGGCCGCAGCAGAGCTGCAGCTCTCAGATTCTGCCGACCAGCAGAAGGCGGCAGCACCACACCAAGTGAGGGACACACACACCGCCACATCCCGGCACGGATCCGGAAATGGGACTGCCCATGGAGCAGGGAGATGTACACAGTTCGCATCTCCACTCACCTCCCCCGTGGTATTTGCTGCTCAACCGGAGTCAAACCGCACGGTTTAAACCGTGCCCCCCCCCACCCTTCTCACCGGGACCCTGCAACAGACTGTCTTTGTAAATCTGCCCCACCCTGAGGGTCCAGCTCTGTGGCCGCTGCTCTCTGTCTCGGAAAAATACACATGGGGAGACTGGAACCAAACCAGGGACTTTCCCTCCTGGTCTGGGGAGAGCAAGCAGCAGTGACCGTCACCTGCAGCTCCTTCCCACTCCATGTTCCGGGCCTAGTCGCTGCTGCACTCCGCCACTTCCCCCCAGACGCAGCCTCCACTGCCCTAGGTCCGTGCTCAATGCTGGCTAAACCCGCTCCCGCCGCTCGCTGAGGCAATGGCGCTCACAGGCGGAGCTGCAGCAGACGGCTCATGTGCTCTACTATCTGCTGTCAATCAGGGCTGTGGCGGGGCTACACAGCACGTGTGTTCAATTTCGCCTAACATCACAGAAGGAAGGCCAGCCGGACATTTCCCCAGTTCATTTTGATCAGAGTCTAAGCTAAGGGACGGGGCTGGGGAAGGGACAGGGAGGCTTCAAACCCGGGACCCGTCCGCTTTAAAACATATCCACTTGGGATCGTTCTCTGCACACTGTTTCAGCTGTTTCTGAGGCTGAACACAAAGTCCCTTATTCGTTGGAGACTTTTCTGTCCTGGGCTTTCTGTAAACCGGCCTGTTCCACATCCGGATGCCTGATGAACTGATCACTGCGACAACAACCTCTTTATCGCATTTACTTCTGTTTTATTCAAAGTTTCTCTTGTATTTGAAAAACACGGTGATGCTGGTAGGAACTCAGCAGGTCAGGGAGCATCCATGGAGAAAATCAGGCGGCAACGTTTCGGATTAGGACCCTTTGGAAACAGAAATAAACATCTCCCCGTCGTGGAATTGAACCCCGGTCTCCCCCGTAACAGGCGGGGATACTAACCACTATACTAACGGGGAAACCACGGCAGTATGTGATATGTCACTCGGTTGTCAGGGTACCGGAGGGTTCACTGGTTCACCCCGGTGTTTGTTGGTTGACTATAAAACCGGCGCCTTTCAGACGCCCTCCTCACTGTGTGACTGGAGGGTTCTAAGGAGTCTACAGTGATTCATTCACTGCTTGTGTTCAAGGACTCTCCGAAGGAGGGTCTCCTATTCGGATCTGATTGGGTGTTGCGTAAGGAACATTCATAATCAGAATATACTTCCTTGGTAACTAATACAGGAAAGAAATGGTATATCATCAACGAAGGCAGTGCGTTGTTGATTCCAACCAGCTTCCAGAGGGAATGGGGAAAGGGCAGATCTTCCTCAGATCCTTTTGTTAGGACTGCCCATCTCTGCCCCCCATCCACCTGTGAGTTAGGTTGTTTCTCTCTTCCCATTAGTGTGTACCCTGCTGGGGCACAACATGGGATCATTGTCTTTCAAGTGTTACAGCTGTTCCCGAGCCGGTCTTCTCCACACAACCCCGCAAACACAGCGTGACAGTGCGGGAGTTGATACCCGACAGCAACAGTCCAGGTTTAATGTGTTCGGAGTGACGGACTCCTTCACTGAGTGTAGCGCCGTATGGCGCTGAGGTACAGACTCGCTGAGATGATACTTGGGGAATGAGGCTGAACACAAAGTCAGTCCTTGTCGGGAGACTTTCCCATCCCCGGCTCACTACAGGCGGGCTGTTCCACATTTCCGATGTCGAATGAACTAATTAATTTAACACCAAACTCTTTATTGGTTTAACATTCTTATTAAAATTGCTTTTAATTTTCCAGTTATATTTGGAAACCGAAAAACCGTCTCCCCGTCGGGGAATTGAACCCCCGTCTCCCGCCGGGAAATGATCCACTATAGTAACGAGGAACCGATAGAAGGATGTAGCCTGTCATTCGGTTGTCAGGGTACAGGAAAACTCACAGATCACTCCGATGTGTGTTGGCTGACTTGTAAAACCAGCGCCTTTCAAATACCCACCTGACTGTGTGACTGGAGGGGTCTCAGGGTGCTCCAGCGATTCTGTCACTGGTTGTGTTGAAGGACTGGCCAAAGGCGGAACTCCCATTAGTACCTAACTGCATGCGGTTGAAAAGGATATTTCAAATCAGGATTTACATTCCCATTTACTGATGAGAGAGGCAAGAAACGATTTATAGCTCTTCGACTATTTCAGGATCGACACTCACATCGCTCCGATCGCGGTTGAATAATCACTGGATGCTGTGTGACTCCGGTCTGTTGGCGGGTGGCGACATCAACTGGACGGAGCAGGGACTGCATCAGAGTGAGGAACGACCCGTCAGCAAGCAGCTCCGGGGCGAGTGATCGAACCACGGAGTCAAACAGCACTGGAGATGGTTCAGTACTCGAATGGCCTGCACATTAGTGCGGCGATGGTGGTATAGTGGTGAGCATAGCTGCTTCCCAAGCAGTTGGCCCGGGTTCGATTCCCGGCCATCGAAGGCTCCAGAGTTTTAATCACCAGACATCGGGACTGTCACAAGCAAACCTCTTGCAGAACAACGATGTGTACAGGTCTCGAGTACTTTATTTATGCTAATCCGTGGGTAACTTGCTGAATTCATTTAGTTAGATGAGTGAGGGTTAGAGAGATCCCATCGCCGTTTCATTAATTATCACTTACTGTGAGCAGGTCAGTGGGTCAGGGAAGGAATTCCTATCCCTCACCTTTTCCCGTAAATCGATGAACGCATCATTGAAGCTTCCGGTTCTCACACTGTCCCAGATTCCCACAACAAACTAGGACATATGCGATCGCCCCATTACAGGAAGGATGTGAAGTCTTTGAAAAAGGTGCAGGAGAGGTTTACCAGGACGCTGCCTGGATTAGAAGATATGAGCTATAAGGAGAGATTGGACAAACTTGGGTTGTTTTCTCTGGAGCTTTCGGGGCCGAAAGGAGACCTTATAGAAGTTTATAAAACTATGAGAGGCATAGATAGGGTAGGTAAGCAGATATATATTTCCGAGGGTAGAAATGTCAAGTGCAAGAGCAAAATGCGTTTAAGGTGAGAGAAGGTAAGTTTAAATGAGTTGTATGTAGCAAGTGTTTTATACAGAGACTGGTGGGTGTCTGGAACGGCCTGTCAGGTACAGTAGTGGAAGCAGATACGATATTGTTGTTTCGCAGGCTGTTAGATAGGCACATGAATTTCCAGAGAATGGAAGGATCTGTGCAGGGCTTGGGGGGGAGGAGTGGGTGGGGGAGTTGGTGGATATGGATCATGTCCATGCAGAACAATTTAGTCTAACCCTTCATCAAGTTCGGCACAGAAATGATGAGCTGAAGGGTCTTTTCCTGTGCTGTACTGTTCTATGATCTATGATCCGATCATGTCCCAGATGACCTCAGTCTGTTCACCCTCGCTCTCTGTCCATGTTTACCCCGTCAAATCTCTCCCCTCACTCCCCCTCCGTTCCCACACGGACGACACCCGGTGCTTCTGCACTGGAAGGTGTAATACAGGGTCACAGTATCACACAGCACAGAAATTTCCACACCGTCCATTTCATTCCCCTCTGTGCTAAACCCGTTTTCCAAAATTTGTCCCACAAACGTCTCCGCCTCAGGGATTTAAATGCTAATCTGGATACTTCATCAATGTTGTGGGAGTTCCTGCCTCCGCCGCCCCCTCAGGTCGTGCGGTCCAGACACCAAACACCCTTCGAAAGGAAACCTTCCTCAGGCCGTCTCCAACCCCATCCCTTCTGTCTCGGAACTGGACATTTCAGTCCGTCATCCGTCTGTCATTGTGGCTCCGTGTTTTCTCTTACCGGGGGAAAGCCAGCCTTTCCTGTGTGTCCCACAGCCCCATCACGTGATATGCTTGGTCTCAACCTTTCAGAGATGTTCTCCTTGTTCTCCCCACTGTCCACTCTCCACCTTCTCTGCTGCCAAACATCCACGTTCTCTCTCTGTCCCAGTTCTAATCACTGGTGCGGGGACTGAAAAGTTAACCCACTTCCAATTTCCACAGGCGCTGCCTGACCTGCTGAGTGTTTCCAGCACTTCCTTTTATGTATCAGAGCTCAGCCTCATAGAGCAGAGAACATTGCATATTGGACCATAGCTGAGCACAACAGCGACCGTCGTTCTCCCCAAACAACCTGTCCACATGGAATAATGGAATGAAAGGAACTTTAATATTGAAACGCGAGAATTTCATTCTAAGTGAAGTGAAATGTATATTGTGGGGATGTGTCCTGTTGTAAACAGCGTCCTGTTGTAAAATGTTCAGCTGAAGAATAGCAGAGGATGGTTTCGACCCATCGACCTCTGGATTATGGGCCAAGCAGGCTTCCTTTGCGCCACTCTGCTGTTGGTCAAACAAGTTGCATCGTTCTGTATTTCCTTTTCTATTCTTCTTGCCGTTTTCCTTTCCGGCTTCACACTGTTTCTTTTGCTGGCCTCTCTTCTTTCCCCTCGTTTCTAACGTTGTCTCTTTCCATTATCTCTCTCTCTCTCCGTTCTCCGTCGCTTGCTTCCGGACCCATCCTGCTACCATCACTCTGCTGCTTGTGCTCTCTCCCGGGTACAAGGTAAAATTTAAAGGCGCATATCTGGCATTTGGTGATGCAACATTACAGTTGATTTATCCATGTCAGATGTCACTTTCCCAGCCCTCTGTGGCTCGACACAACATCAGGTTTGGATTTCACAGTCCGAGTCCGTTCTCAGGTCAGTCATAATTCCTTGCAGTGACTTGTTCCGAGAATTGTTCAAAGTTCAAGATCACAAGCATGGAGATGCCGGGAATTGAACCTCGGACCTCACACATGCAAAGCATGAGCTCTCCCACTGAGCTACATCCCAGTGCTGCTCGGCAATTACGAAAGTCCGCTCTTTTCTGGCTCTGGCGCTTTTAGCATAAAACAGAGGCATTAAAGCACAGAGAACAAGGCTGGCACCGGCCATTCGGCCCATCCCGCCTCACTATTCAGTGCGATCATGACTGATAATCCAAGTTAAAGTCCCTGTTGTGCTCTCTCCCCTCACACCGTGAAAACATTTTGGGGCAGAAGCCATTTAGAATTAAATCAAAATAAGACATTAGATCTGGCAAGTCCAAATATGTCGCCGGAGGAAACACGCACATTCCGGCAAAAAGGAAGTGGAAAATCCGGACACCCGGACGTGACCCTGCAGGGAGGGCTCCCACTGAGCCCAGTGAGGCAACAGCAGGGAGCGGCTGCCTCCGGACAGCTCAGTGTTACCCAGCTGACAATTACATCCACAGCAAAAGCTGCCGGATCGCCAGAGTCCCTGGGTGGGTTCGAACCACCAACCTTTCGGTTAACAGCCGAACGCCAGGACCGATTACGCCACAGCGACAGCCTGAAGGAAGCAGGAATAAATGGGCCGTGCCCGGGTTGGGAGGAGGTGACAAGGGACCGATGCTGGGATCAGGCTTTTCACATCTGCAGCATTGGTTTGGATCAGGGAATCACGGAGAATACAAAACTGAATACAGAAGGAACACTCAGTACGTCGAGCAACATCGGTGGAGAGAGATACAGAGGTAACGTTTCTGGTCGGAAACTGGGTCAGAAGTGACCAGGACCACTGCACCGGAGAGAATTTCCAGGTCAACGTCCCAAATTCATAACGGAAGCATTGAAACGCAGAAAAAAAGTGTCATTTATTACATGGAATTTTCACTCCGGTACCAAACAATCAACAACCCCTCAGAATTACACCGGCTGGACCCGCAGTCGGCAGGATTCGAACCTACGCTGAAAAACCCCAATGGATTTTTAGTCTATCGTCTTAACCACTCGGCCGCCAGTACCGCGCTCCCAACAGCTCGGCAGCCAGAAGGACATTGGCCATGGGCTGGGGTCAGTGTGTCCCGGGACGGACGGGTGTAGCACTGATCCCGGAGTCAGAGAAATAGGACTGATACTGAACTATAAACAGATACTGCTGGAAACACTCAACAGGTCAAGCAGCGTCTGTGGAGAAACAGAGTTGAAGTTTCAGATCGATGACCTTTCACCCTGAACTCCAGGCGGGCAGTTAGACGGAGGGAGTCTCACTCAGAGTGTGACAGGGTTTCCTCACCCCGCCACCACACTCCCAGACATCCCACTTTGCTCTCAATATCTGAATGTGGGCATCAGCAGCAGGGGCAGCGGTTATTGCCGTTCCCCTGCTGCCCTGGAGAAATGTGATTTCTTCCTGGCCGCTATGCTCCAGTGACGGGGCTCCAGGATCCTGACCCGGCGTCCAGGCAGTGATAGCTCTGCAGGGTGGCTTGCGCTGGGAAGCCAGGCCAGTTTCACACTCCTCCTCCTCTCTGATCCATCCGCCGGGCTTGCTGGGCCGCTTCAGAGGGCAGTCACAGGTAACCACACTGGTGTGAGCTGAAGTCATATACAGTCCCGAGCGGGTGAAGACAGCGGGTTTTCTTCCCCAGCACCCGAGAGGCAGCAGGGGGTATGGAGGACGCCCGTTTGGTGGGCGGGAGCAGAAACACTTGTTTTTTCTCTTTTCATAAGAGTTGCTTGTCTTGCTGAGATATCCCTGCATTTCATGCGGTGATTTCCGTTTGCAGCAACCGCCGTCTTTTCCGGCTGATCCTCTACTGGAGGCCAGGGACGAGCAGTGGGTAGATAATTCCTCTATTCACAGAGCGCATTCTTAAAATGACAGGGCCAGTACCCAACGTCCGGTCTGTTTGTTCCCCATTCAACCTGACCGCCAATATCTGAAGCGATCCCGCATTCACACACCAAATCTTGTCCCTAGGTGCAACGAATAAGCGGGGTGGGATGGAAGGGTGTGTCCGGGTTGGTACTAAGGAAGAACGGGAGAGAGAAAGAGCGAGGGGGAGGAGAGAGAGGGGGAGAGACACACAGACAGACAGACAGTAGAGAGGGGTGAGAATGGTGGTAGGCGAGGGAATGTTGTTGGACCGAGCAACATTAGTTTACAAATACAAAGGTCCCATGAAATTACAGAACACTGCACACCTGTCTTCACAAGCTGCACAGGGAATAGAAGGGCGTGGCCGTCATGGCATAACTACATAAAACAACGGTTTGGCCACAAATGGCTTTCTGTTCACAGTTCTGGTCGCTGCAGAAGAAACATAACGTGATGGCACCGTGTTGCGTGCAGAGCGGATCACAGGCATGTCGTCTAGACATGGGGTTCCATTTATAAGATGAGATTGGTTTGACTGTCTTTATGTTCCCTAGAGAGGTGGAGTCAGGAGGGTGGGGGTTGCAGGGGATGGGTGGCGTCCTGTTTCAGGTATATAAATCATGAGGGTCAGAGATAGGTGGCTAACAGGACACGTTTCCATATATCGAGGTATATTTACCTGGAGGACACAGGTTTAATCCGGGGAAGTGAGGTGATGTAGGTAGAGAGCCCAAACACGGCGGGAGGACGAACAGTACATGGGGGTATGTATTGAATATGGAGAGGCAGAGGGACGCTGGGGATCATGAGGACAGGTCCCTGAAGCTAGGGGGACAGGTCAGTCAGTGGGTTAAGGAGGCGGATGGGAGACTCGCTTTTGTTGGCTGAAAACACAGAATGCCAGAGCAGGGAGCTCTGCTGGAACCACAGAAACTCAAGTTGGGCACAGCTGGAGATCTGTGAACAGTCCTGGTGACCATCCCACAGGGACATACAGACACATTAACATCCGAATTTGTAGCGGGATCCCCACTCAGCTGCGCAAGCGCACTGCTCCATTCTGTCAGAGTTCATTACATCCCCAACTCCACATTCCCACGTGCCCGCGGTAACCTGTGTCCTCCTTCCTAAGCAAGAATGTCCACCTCTGTCTGAGATATACTCAAACATCGCTCCCATTGCCCTCAGAGGAAGTGAGTTCCACAGACTCAGGAACGATTGAGGAAATCACCTTCATTGAGTGACCGCATATTTTAAATGGTCTCGACAAGTTATAGATTCTCCCACATATGGAACCTTCGCTCCACTTCGGCCCCTTAAATACTCTCAAGGATTCGATCGGTTTTAACAAAGTAACGTCGATCTGCTGAGCTCCAGTTCTGTTGGAGCCAGAGCAGCCCTCACATTCCAACTCACAACCTCACACAGTGTCAGGCCGGAGCTACATCATCTATCAATAGCGCATCGTTCGATCAAAAGTTTATACTCCTATCGATATTGAGGCAGAGATAGTGTGGTTAGTCGGAACATCCTCCTCTTCATTGTGTGTGAAAACTCGGACAGTAAGGAGTAGGATATATGGTTATTAACTTCAGTAAAGGGGGCGGTGGACATGCACCTGTCTATGTCAATGGTGCTGAAGTCTAGAGGGTTGAGAGCTTCAAGTTCCTGGAAGTGAACATCACCAACAGCCTGTCCTGGTCAAATCACGTAGATGTCACGGCAAAGAAAGCTCACCAGCGCCTCTACTTCCTCAGGAGGCGAAAGAAATTTAGTTTGTCCCCTTTGACTCTCACCAACTTTGAACGATGCACCATACAAAGCATCCCATCTGGATGTATCACGGCTTGTTACGGCAAATGCTCTGCCCAGGACCGCAAGAAACTGCAGAGAGATGTGGACACAGCCCACTGCATCACAGACACCTGCTTCCCCTCCTTGGACTCTGTCTTTAATTCTCGTTGTTTTGTTGAAGCAGACAGCATAATCAAAAACCCCACCCACCCGGTTATTCTATCTTTTCTCCTCTTCCATCGGGTAGAAGATACAGGAGCCTGAAAGCACGTACCGCCAGACTAAAGGACAGCTTCTACCCCACTGTGATAAGACTATTGAATGGTTCCCTTGTATAATGAGATGGACTATGACCTCACGATCTACCTTGAAGTGACGTTTCACCTTATTGCACTGCACTTTCTCTGCAGCTGTTACATTTTACTCTACACTGTTATTGTTATGACCTGTACTAATTCAATGCATTCTGTACTAACTCAATGTAACTGCACTGTGTAATAACTGTACGATCGGTTTGTAAGACCAGCTTTTAACTGTATCAAGGTACAATTGAAAATAATAAACCAATGCCAATACTAATACAATTACCAATATTGATAATACGTTCAGAGGGGATTTGCGAGATATTTTCATTCACGCAAAAGGAGGTTGGAATCTGGGAAGTTGTCAAACGTTTAACATTTATCCAGACTAGAAGGTGAATGGCCAAGTCGCAGAAGGTTATTGAGCGAGTGATTTCAAAGGGATTAGTGTAAATAGATAGTCAATGGTCTGCGTGGACATGATGGGACGAACAGCCTGTTTCGAAGCTGAATGACTCCCCGACTCTCGGTGAGCTGTTCCATTATAATCAGCATCATTCAAACTGGCACTGTGTGTAATGAATTTAAGTATCAGTCAATGATAGCTAAGTATAGCTGAGCAAATGTAATTTGAGAAACAAATTTAGATTATTATGTTTAGCGAGTACTCTCACACTGTAACAGAATTATGGAGAAACAAGCAAGAAATATAATGAGCCCCACACTCTCACCTGTACCAGAGACTGACCGACAGAAAATGAACCCTACACTCTCACACTATACCAGAGACTGACAGTTACAGAATGAATCCCACAGTCTCAGACGGTATATAAGCTGATAAATGCTGGATACAGCTGGATGAATCTCTCTCTCCCTCTCTCTCTGTCTCTGTCTCTCTCTCTCTCTCTCTCTTTCTCTCTCTCTTTCACACACACACACACACACACACACACACACACACACACACACACACACACACACATTTGATACAAACACATACATCTCATGTTGTATCTTCTGCTTGTCTTTTTTTTCCATTGACTTCTAGCCATCTTACATCTTTTCATTTCCCAGGTGTGTGACTCTTTAAATTAATTAACAAGTCTGTCCTTTCATTTGCAGATTGAGACTTCTCTCTCACCTTTATCTTGCTGTCTGGCAGACTGAGGTGTTGACAAATGTCTCCTACTTCTGCAACATGACCCTTTGACTGTTTGAAACTCTCTTCTGTTCTCTCTGCGTTTACACGAACCCAGCCGTGAATGACTTGAGAACGTTTATTGAGGAACGGACAATGTGTGTGCCTGTGTGTTAGGTTTGCGTCTTAGGTGTGCGTCTTGTGTAAGTGTGTGAATGTTAGCTGTGCCTCTTAGGTGCTTGTGGGTTTGTGTGTGCGTTATGTGTGTGTCTTTGTTTGTGTTAGCTCTGTGTTTTCGGTGTGTGTAGTTGTGTGTGTGTTATGTGTGTGTCTTTGTCTGTGCGTTTGTGTATTAGTTAGTTGTGTGTCATAAGTGTTTATGTTTGCGTGTGTGTTTGTGTGCGTGTGAGTGTGTGTGTGTTTGCCTGTGCCTCTGTCTGTGTGCGGTGACAATGGGCTTCACGTTTGTTGTTGTGGCGCTGTGCACGCCCGTTTGGAAGTGGTGTTACTGAGGGTGAGTGTGGACATACGGGCGTTGCTCTGAGCTGGATTCTGGGCATTGAACCAGAGAAAAAGATAGAGAAATACTGACTGTGAATTCCAAACGTACACAGCGGCAGTGCCGAAGTGGATACCATTTGTTTCGCTGGCACTAATACGTTGGTGCATAATGTTTGGTTCAGTAGCGTTGTTGGGCCTATAATCCAGAGGTGGATGAATCAAACCATTCTGCTACTTGTTCTATCAATACCGAGTCATCAACATTACCCTGCAGTACATAACTGTCTCGGCACCTGTATATTAATACCGCTTTTATATATCCGGCAAATATTTCAAGCCGGAGCACGCTCTACAAATCACCTTCATTCCCTCACCCGCAAGAGCTCCGAACGCTGCAAACTTGCCTCAGCTTTGGGCCCCCTTCTGGTAAACATTCCCGCAGCGCCGCCTCCGCACCTTCGGACCAACACTTCCTTACAGGGATTCCGGGACAATGATCACAGCGAGGAGACAAGCAGTAGAAGAATATATCTGTATACAGACCAGAATCTATGCGGCAGAGAATAACTTTGAACAACAGACCAGTTGTTCACACCTCAATTTACCTGTACACTGAATAGGTGAAGCTTAAGACAACAGTAAAAATGGTTGCACATCAGACTCTGCATGCAATATAACGTTCTGTAAACTGTAACTAACATTTTGAACCACAGAGGTGTTATGAGAAATATTCTTTTGGTATCTTAAAGATACGAGGTATCTGGACACAGTCTTTGTGCTTTAAAAGGATGCTTTTATTCACAAAGACCGACGTGGGAACAGAACGTGAAGGAACAACTGCACCCTCGCAGACTCGCACTAGGGTGACAGCGAAGCATGGGGGGATATCGCAACAGGGGTGAAGTGCACACACTCTCATACACACACGCAACGAACTAGCACAAAATATCAGGGAACGAACAAATACGTTGTCTGGACCCCCTGAATCGGGTACATACAACGGTTCTACGCTACTGGGAATCTACTCAGGACGCTCCTAGATCCCTATGGAAGTGCACACTCTCACCTGTGTTCTCGACCCCAGCAACAATCGGAAAAAGAGAAAGTGAGCCCACATGCACCATCTTTTATAGGGCTGTAGCGGGGTGGAGCCCGCTCAGGTGAAACGACCCAGTGATTCGGGGTCAAGAACAAAGGTGGGTTATGAGCCAGTCCTCAGGTGTACTCTTAATGAGTGGGACGAAGACGGACCCCTGATTGACAGTCGTATAGCTTCCAACCTGACGGCAATGCTATCATCCGACCATGGGGGTCAGTAGTGTTGTCACGGTCATCTGACCCCTGGCCTTTAATACTACATTCCACCCCTCGGAAGGTATACCATTTGCCAATCATGGGAATAGCTACACTAAGCTAACAGAAATATGCGTCTGTGTGCGGTACCTAATGGAAGGCAGAATTGGTTCTAATAAGTTGGCATGCACAGCACAAAATGCAGGCCGCTATTACAACTAAAACGAGGATGGTGGCCCACTGGACAAGAGTTGCCCAACATCCCCCCAGAGACCCAATGGCCACCAGTTTCCCCATGATGTGTCATGCTGGAGGAGCTGGTCCCTTGCCTTTTGAATTTTAGTTATCGAGTCCCCAATGTGAGCAGCCAGGTCTGTGATGTTGCTAGATACATCTGGGATAAAGGTGCAGCACTCCTTCCCAACCACTGCACAGCTTCCACCTTCTGCAGCGAGTAAGTAGTCCAGGGCCATCCTGTTCTGTCGGGCCATCAGCCTGACAGCAGCCAGCTCTGCTGTCGTCTGGGTCAGGGCATACGTGGTACGTTGCAGTGACATGTTGGTTTCGTCAGCCACTGTCTGGAGTACGCCGGTTATCCTTATGACTTCTCGAGACAGTCGAGCTGTGCCATACATGGGAAAGGCAATCATCCAGAACTTTCCGCCGCTGTGATGGCTCTTCTGCGCCGGTGGCAGCTGTATGCTGGGTGCTCCCCGAGGTCGTCGAGTGCGTGGATATAGGGCACCACAAACGCTGGAAAGCAGCAACCGTACCAGCTCGTGGGGAGCCACGGGTAGGCACGCTGCCCGCAGACCCAGTGGGTGCCATTCAAGTTCCAGGGATCTCCCAGTTTAGCGGCGCCGCTGACGGTGGTCACTGTGGCCCCTGGGTACCAGTTGGTCTCGCAGTCACTGTAGCCGACTGGAAAGGTGGAAATGTGGTCGTTTTGGAGTCTGCGCCAACATTCTCTTGGCTGACTGAATGGCTGCGTGAAACTCTGAGGGTAGGGACTCTGGTTGAGGTCAAATTGTAAGAAGGGAAATACCAGTTCCTGAGGCACCCACCCCACCGGAAATCACTGGAAGAAATATTCTGTATTGGAGTGGGGAGTGGTGGGGGACTACGCACCCCCCCACAAACCGATAGACCGAACCCGACTGGCGCAACAAGTCTGTGTAGACAGTTCATCTGGAGATCATCAAAGGGAATCGCTGTAAGTGGGAGAGCTTCACCGGCGTGTGCTCGGGTTCGAAGGCAGATCCAGAAGTATGATTGATTAGAAGTGTTGACGAATTCGTAAGCGACACGGAGGAAGGCGTTCGTAGGCTCCCCGATGCCGATCATCCCAGTGAGGAGGAGTAGTGCCATCGTCGTGTAGGCTGGAGGACAAACATTCTCGGCGGGTCAGGTTTTGTGTATTAAGGCAGGAGAGGTTAGTTTGACCCGAGATCGCAACCCAAGAAGTTTCCCCGAGATCGCGTGCGACCACTTCCTCATTCTCAGGGGAACCTTGTGGCCGTCGGACCCAGACCCTCCCAGAGTGTCCTCAGTCTCGGGATGTTCGGGGTTTTGCAAGTCCAGTGGTTGTGAGTGGGCCAGATGGCGGGATAATGGAGACCTCCCCTTGGCCAGTGGGCCGTGTGTTGAGCTGATCGACGGCCTGCTGCAGCACGCCCGACCACCCCTGCAGTGTGCGGGAGGATGTCAGTGGACGTATGGTTTCTTTCAGCAGGCCGTTCTTCTTTCTATCAGACCCGATGCCTGGGGATGGTAGGGGATATGAAACAGCCACGTGATCGCCGCATCCACCGCCCAGTTTTGTACCTTAGCCCCCGCGAAGTGTGAGCCCTGATAGGATTGCACCTCCCGTGGGACTCCATAGATGGAGGAGAGGTGCTGCAATCCTTTGATGGTGCTGTTCTGGTCGGCCCTCTCACAGGGCACCGCCACTAGGACACCCAATTATGTGTCCACCATCGTCAGGGCGTATTGCTTTTTATTATGACGTGGGAGCGGTCTGATATAGTCTATTTGCCACACGTCACCCGCTCCCGTGCCGCAGCGAATGTGACCTGGTGGCCCCGCCGGCCAGCGTCGTGGTTTTACCTGATAACAGGTGGGGCAATTTGAGACAGTGGTTTTGCACTGATCCACCGTAAGGGCAACCCGAAACCGTTCTGTCCGGCACCGCATACCATTAGCCCCTAGGTGACCGCTCTTGTGGCTAGAGCGCTGAGGTCAGGTTCCTCCGGGGAGGCAGTAGGGCAGCATATCTGGGCAGCCTTGTCCACAGCGGCATTTTATGTGGCCTCCTGAGGAGTATGGGCATCCACGTGGTGGACTAATATCTGTCTCTGGGCGGCTTGGTCCCAGAAGTGGCGCCAGTGTTCCTGTCCCCAGAGGGGGCGTCCGTGAATTTCCCACCCCGTCTCGTGCCACCGTGCCATCCACACCACCATACCATTGGCTACTGCCCAGGAGTTGGAATAGACATGGACTGGCCCGGTGGTGTCCCGTAAAGTGAGTGCTACAGCCGCTCGCTCAGCCAATACACTGGACCCTCCCGCTCCCTCTTTTGTTCATGTTTTCCCCGTGGCGGGATGAAATGCCGCCGCTTTCCAATGTTGTTTCCCGTTTTTCCAGCGGCTGGAACAGTCTGTGAACTAGGCGTGCAGTTTATGTTCAGGGTCGAAGGAGTCGAAGGGTGGGCCCCAGGATACGGGAGAGGGCTTGATCTCGGGTATGCCCGGGGGTGGGTCCTTGGATTGGACGAACGACATAACTTGTTTGTGGAGGCGGCTGAACCCTTCCGGACCGGGTTCTTCTCGGTCCGCGATATACCTCTTCCACTTCACTATTGCGGACATCTGGGCTCTGCCCTCTTTGTGTGTGGAGTCGGGGGATTTGATCCAACGCATTATGGGCAGGTGGGGCGAAGGACCACGGGGTCAGTACCCGTTTGGTTCTCGGTGGCGAGGAGTTCCAGGTAGCAGGCCAGCAGCTGACGCTCGAAGGGGCTGTAGCGGGTGGCGGTCTCAGGCAATGATTTGGTCCAGAAGCCGAGTGGGACTCTGCGCCCTTGGAATTTCTTCCAGAGTCTCCACTCGGCCATCAACTCACTAGCAAAGACCTGTAACTCGAAGGGGACCCCTTCCTGTCGCGGGAAAAGGGGAAAGGCTTGCTCCACCGCCTGTTTGGCTGCTTCAAAGGCGGCTGCTGTTCAGGCCCCCACGAGAAAGTGGCTTTCTTGCGGGAGATCTTATAAAGTGGCCTCAGGAGTATGGTCAGGTGAGGGATGTGTTGCCGCCAATAGCCAAGGAGGCCCACGAAACTCTGGGTGTCCGTCTTGTTGGTGGGGAGAGCAAAATTTAAAATTTTATTTTTCAACGTGTCAGGAATTTCTCTTCTCCCTGCCTTCCGCTGTATGCCCAGGAACAATACATTCTGGGCTGGACCTTGTACTTTTTCCATATTAATGGACGGCCCCGTTCTCTGAAGGAGGATATTAACATATCAAGAGCCTCTGAGACAATAGCCTCCGAGGGCCCTTTTAACAATACGTCATCTACGTAATGAGTGACTGACACCCCTGGGGGAAGGTGAATGGCTTGCAGATCTCGAGCTATTAAGCCATGACAGATTGTTGGGCTATGGATGTGCCCTTGTGGCAGACGTTTGAATGTATATTGTCTCCCGTCCCAGGTGAATGCAAATTGGTCCTGGGAGGTGTCATGAAGGTGGATGGAGAAGAATGCATTGGTCAAATCCACAACGGCATACCATGGTTTGTCTGGGCGCCCTGCAATATCTTCCACTAAAGTGACGATGTGGGGTACCGCGGTTCGAGGGGTGGGGGCAGCCTTGTTTAAGTGTCGGTAGTATACCGTCATACGCCACGTCCCGTTCTTCTTGCGGACGGGCCAGACGGGACTATTAAAAGGGGATGCTGCGGGTCTGATGACTCCCTCCTGCTGCAGGGCTTGGACGGCCTCTGTGATGTCTCGGTGTCACCCCGGCACCCTATATTGACTACTACAAACGAACTTAGAGGGAAGGGGAACAAGGACCGGCTCCCACCTGACCACCCCGACCACCACCGTAGCACAGGCGATTCCAAAAGTGAACTTGCCCCGGCTGGTGTGAAGGGACTGTCCCTAAAAGACGTTGATCCCCAGTATACATTCCGTGGAGTCTGCGATTAAAACATTCACAGTTGGGGAGGCTGGTTCCCGATGGTCGTACGGACTCTGACTTCTTTGCGGGCAGAAGGGAACCCCCCAACCACTTTATCCGCATTTGGCCCCCCTTACACGCAGCGGGGTTCCCCGGGACGATAGTTTGCTGGGCACCCGTGTCGACAAGTGCCATCCACCTCTGCACATTTTCCTTTCTCCAGTTTACCGCTATGGGTATGTGTGGGCTCAGGTACCCCGGGCGTGGAAGGGTGACGGAACAGACGTGATCAGGACCCTGGCCTTCATCCTATGGGAGCGGGGTAGAAGTCTGCCACCCGGTGGGTGAGGATTCCTGCTGGCGGAAGTGGGACATTTCCTGTCATAGCAGGCCTCGTAGCTGAGCCCGGAGGGCAGGGAAAGCTGCTTCAGGTGGGGGGAGGTGCGGAGGCAGTATCGGTGTCTGCGGGGGCAACCCACGTGGTCCGGCGGTTGGGGGCGCCCCCTGTATCGGGCTTGGCCCCTGAGTGGTCACGGGGCCTCCCCTGGCCAGGCTTTCCCCCACAGAGCTCCTCCCATCCTGCATAGAGAGCGGATGTTGACCTCCCTTGTATGGTAGTGCGGTCCACCCCTGCGCGCAAGAGGTCCAGGTACAGCTGCTTACACGACAGGCGAGCTGTGGTGTCCCCAGCCTTCATTTCCGCCAGGCGGACCTGTGTGACAACACCCCGCTGCATGTATTCTAACCCCTCCAGAAAGGTAATGGCTTCCCGTACTGTCCTCCCGCTGGCTGGTCCCATGAGGTGCAGATCAACTGGCCTCAGGTCGGGGCGCGCGGTGGCGACCAGGTACCCCGCTAGCGCACTGGTCACGATGGTATTATCTAACAGCCCGAGGTCACCCGTCCCTGCGTATATGCCGGTCAGTAGTGCCCTCCCGGATGACCCTGGTGCCCTCACTGACCGTGCCCCACTGTGGTCGTGCGTACAAATCCCATTCGAGGAGGGTAGGGTATCGGATACTCACAGTGGCCACTACCCGATCTCACAGGGTAGCGGCGTCCACAGTCCCTCCCGGTGGTGCCCACAGACCGTTATTAAGCTCTCCAGGGCACTCGCCTCCTGGTGGGAGAGGTTCTCGTTAGGGGCTCCCTCGTCCCACAGGCGGAGCAGCCACGCGGCCAGCGATTCTCCCGATCCAGCCAGCGGTACTGATCCGCCAGCTGGGTGATCTCTAACGGAAAAGTCCCAGGTCTCCGTGGTCTCGGAGGTGCCGCGGGCACCTTCCCCTGCGGGGGTCCCATCCTGACTCCCTTCCCGTCTATGGCGGACCTGGGACCGCGTGGTGACGGGTCGAACCTGCAGGGGATCGGGAGCATAGGGCGGGGGCGGGTATGGTGGGGCTCGGGCTCTTCGGGTACTCCCTCCTCATCCTCATCCATCGAAGGTCCCCACCCCCCAGCCATGCGTCCAATTTATCACCACGCTGGACCAAGGCACGGATTTTAAACGGGTCCGGTTTCCAGCCAGACCTGTGGGCGGCTTGTGCCTGCTGTACCTGAATCAGCCGGCAGGCAACCTCAGTACCTCTGGTCTCGAGGTCGTTGGCCCGAGTCTGGGCAGTCTGAACGGCCTCCTGCAGCGTGCAACATCGCTGCCGAATCGTTTCTATCTCCTTATCCCTCTGTAAGCTGGTATCTCGCCACTGATCGGTAATCTCAACCTGGCGCCTCAAAAGGGATGCCAGGAGACAGAAGACACCCCTTTGACTCCCTTTTGCTCTGGGGAACACCGACTCCTGGAAGAGGGCCACCAAGTGGTGCCCCAGTTTCTTACCACGTGGATCTAACTGTTCAGACCAGTCCACTGGCTTCCTGTGGTCTGCCAGTAGGCTGGCCAAGCTCCCAAATCCCTCTCTCTCGTCGATCCATCTTGCGATCCTTCCTCAGTGCCTACCATTTCTTTCTTCCCCTTGTTCCAGAACATCCTATTCACGTCTGTGTCCAGCCAATACCCTTAAGACCCTGCTCGCAGCGCCAATTGTTATGAGAAAGGATCTTGTGGTATCTTAAAGATAAAAGGTATCTGGACACACAGTCTTTGTGCTTTAAAAGGAGGATTTTATTCACAAATACCGACGCGGGAACAGGATGTGAAGGAACAAATGCACACTCGCAGACTCGCACTAGGGTGACGGCCAAACGTTGGGGGGTGGGTGGGGAGTCGCAACAGGGGTGATGTGCACACACTCTCACACACACACAACGAACTAGTACAAACTATCAGGGAATGAACAAATACGTTGTCTGGACCCCCTGAATTAGGACAAACAACGGCTCTACGCTACTGGGAATCTACTCAGGACGCTCCTAGACCGCTGTGGAAGTGCATCCTCTCACCTGTGGTCCCGACCCCAGCAGAAATCGGAAAAAAGAGAAAGAGAGCCCACGTGCACCATCTGTTATAGGGCTGTAGCGGGGTGGAGCCCGCTCAGGTTAAACAGAGCCAATTATTCAGGGTCAAGAACAAATGTGGGTTATGTGCTAGTCCTCAGGTGTACTATTAATGGGTGGGGCGGAGCAGGACCCCTCATTGATAATGGTATAGCTTCCGACCTGATGGGCAATGCTATCATCTGACCATGTGGGTCAGTAGTGCTTTCACGGTCATCTGATCCCATCGCCTTTCATACAACAGATAGCCTTAGGTGTGGTTTGAAGGTCGGCACAACATGATGGGCCGTAGGGCCTGCATGTGCTGTATTGTTCTATGGTTCTACGGTTCTAATGGCTAATCTATTAAAAAACCTCTGTAGCTAGACGGCAAATTAAAGACGTTCGAATAACCGATGGAGGAAGGACAACAGATATTTATAAATAGATGATACTTCTAGCGAATTTTATTCCAAACTTTATAGTTCTGAGTCTCCTGAAGATGATACTGCTATGAACAACTTTTTCGACCAATTAAACATTCCTACACTCTCTGAGAACCGAAAACAACCAGACAAGTGAATTACTCATGACGAAATGGCCGAGGTTATACGATCAATGCATTCTGGAAAGACACCGCACCCTGATGGATATCCGGGAATTTTCTATAATGCTTGCTCCTCACTGCTTATGCCTTAATTTCTGATTTTGTTCGGATTCTTTTAAATTAGGAAGGTTACCACTATCCTTTTGTGAAGCTTCCATTTCACTTATTCTGAGGAAGAATTAAGATGCAGCGGAATGTTCTTCGCGTTGACCTATTTCTTCACCGAATGTTGATGTTAAAATTTTGTCTAAAGTTTTGGCTCGTGGATTAGTTTTTTCCGTTAATTATATCCGATGTTCAGACGGGGATTATCAAAAACCGTTATTTCTATTTTAATATTCGTCGTTTATTGTAAATTATTTATTCCCCTTCAAAGGAAATATCGGAATGTTTGCTTTCTCCAGATGCCAGAAAGGTTTTTGACCGGGTAGAATGGAGTTTCCTCTTTAAAAACTTAGAGAAATTTAACTTTAGGCCCGATTTTATTCAGTGGATTAAATTACTTTGTTTACCTCCTTCTGCCCGTGTTCTTAACAACTTTCAACATTCTGAACCTTTTAAACTCCAACGCGGAACTAGACAGGGGTGCCCTTTGAGCCCTTTGCTGTTTTACCTGGTCTTAGAAACTTCAGCTGTTGCTTTTCGAGAATCTACAGAGATTGCCGTATCTCTAGGAGAGGTACCACCAGCAAAGTTTCGCTCTATGCTGATAATTTACTGCTCTTCATTTCCAATATTGAGAATTCCTTACCTTCTATGCTTTCTTTATTTTCTCGTTTTAGCCAATTTTCATGATATAAACTGAATTTACGCAAGAGCGAACTTTTCCCTTTGAACAATCTGATACCATTGGATATTAATCTTCCTTTGACAATTGTAAAAATCATGTTACCTACTTGTGTGTAACTATTACTAAAAATTATAAACATTTATTTTAAGAGAAATTTCTTGCTTAACTGGATTATTTGAAAAGGGTCTTAACAAATTGGTCATCCCGTCCATATCGCTGATTGGAAGCATTAATTCTATTAAAATGAATATTTTACCTCAATTTATATATCTATTTCAAGCTTTACTTGTTTTTATTCCTGTCTTTTTTGATTCTCTTGACTCAATAATATCTTTTTTACATACAGCAAAATAAACATCCTAGATTAATAAAGTTCATTTTCAGAAAGCTACAAATAATGGAGGCTTTGCTTTACCAAACTTTCGGTTTTATTACGGCACAGTCAATATACGAAATCTTACTTTTCAGTCAGATTAAATTAATTATGAGTACTGTCCTGTGTAGGTTTCCTGGGAAGTTAATTCTGTTTAAAAAAAATCTATTATTTCTTTGCTTGGCTCTTCACTTCCTTTATCAACAATTAAACTAACCGATAATTTGGTAGTTAAACACGCTTTGAGGATTTGGTTACATTTTGGAAAATAACATGGTTTATTGAGATGTTCTTTGTCTAGTCCCATTTTAGCTTTTTTTTCTTTAAACCTTCTATGACTGACACAGTTTTTAAATAATGGGGTAGATTGGGTATTACTTGGTTTCAGGATCTGTTTGTTGGAAAGAATTTCTTAACATTTGAACAATCGACAACTAAATATAATTTGCCAAAAACTTACCTTTGTTTCAATATTTGCAAATTAGAGATTTTCTCCGAACTAAAGTACATACCTTTCCTATAAGTCCTGATAACAGCTTACCAGATGTAATTATAAATTTGAAGCCTTGTTCTGATGTTTCAGTATCTAAGATTTATGTTTGGTTATAAGGAGAAAGTAAGGTCCTTTAGAGAAAATTAAAAACCCTTGGGAACGTGATCTGCAGATTTCAATTTCTGAGGAAACTTGGAATCAAATTTTTAAACTGGTTAATATTTCATCGTTATGTGTACGTCGCTTTCTCCTTCGATTTAAAGTGGTCCATAGAGCTCACTTGTCCAAAGACAAGTTATCGCGTTTCTATGCGGATATATGTCCTTATTGCGACAAGTGCAATGATGTAGAGGCTTCTTTAAGTAATACTTTTTGATCATGTCCGAGTCTGGAAAAATACTAGATAGCGGTATTTCAAACTTTTCCCTACTTTTTAAAATAATTTTAAAGCCAAATCCTTTACCTGCATTATTTGGGATGTTGGAGAAAAAGATACAATTATGGAGACGTACGACTTGCACATATTTGTCTTCATTTCTCTTATAACCAGGAAAGCTGTATTGCTTAAATGGGAGGAAACTAGTGCCCCCACTCATGCTCAAAAATTACGGGGTGTTATGTCATATCTAAATTTAGAGAAGATCCGTTGCTTTATTTCTGGATCTATTCTGAACTTTCAAATATTATGAGGACCTTTTTTGTACTACTTTCCTAACCACTGATTTGGTGATTAAAGTACAGATATTGTCCAATGCTACTATGTCCATATGATGTTACTAAACAGCTTCGGATCTGGCAGTGGGGTTAGATTTATTTAAAATAAAATTCTTCCAACCTATCAATATTAATTGTTATCTTTTTTGTTTATCAATATGAAGCACAGTGATTTTAAGTGTGATTCAATATCATCTATTCTGTAACATTGTGTTTCCCCTTTGTTTCATGCACTTTGCATATTTATTTGAAGTTAATAAAAATATTGAAAAAGAATGAAAGGTGCAACCCGATCGTTTGTGTTTTACTCTGATTATTAGTCACATTATTACAGTTGACTGCAACTGTTTAAATGTGAACATATTTAGTAACTGCTGGAAAGGGGTTTCATATAATATTTTGGAGTGACCACGTTACGCGCTACAGTGGAATTTCCACCAGTAACCGCAGAATGATGTCCTCAGTAATGTTAGAGTAGGGACGTCACCCTCCTTGTCAGACCGCCGGAACCATAGGTTCTGTTGAAATGTGACAGCGATCAGATATGGATCACAAGCTATAATATTGACGAGGACCCGCAGACTTCAGGTTACTAAGAATCATAAAGGTCACTGTTAAAGACGAGTAATCACGAGCAAGATGAAGGAAAGAGCAACAGCAGCAACGTTAGAGCCAGCTCATCAGCGGAGATCCCCAGTGGTACTGCTGCTCAGAAAGGAAGGGTGGGAAAGAGACATGTGGCAGTATAGGGGACTCGATAGTCAGGGAAACAGATAGGAGTTTCTGTGGCAGTGAGCATGAATCCCGGATGGTATGTTGCCTCCCAGGTGCCAGGGTCCGGGATGTCACTGATCGGGTCCACAGGATTCTTGAGTGGGAGGGAGAGCAACCAGAAGTTGTGGTCCATGTTGGCACCAACGACATAGGTAGGAAGGGGGATGAGGTCTTGAAGAGCGAGTTCAGAGAGCTAGGCAGAAGACTGAGGAAGAGGTCCTCAAGGGTAGCAATCTCGAGGTTGTTGCCGGTGCCATGCGATGGTGAAGGCACGAACAGCAGGAGGTGGCAGCTAAATGTATGGCTGAGAAGTTGGTGCAGAAGGGAGCGTTTTAGATTTCTGGATCATTGGGATCTCTTCTCGGGAAGATAGGACCTGTGCAGAGAGGACGGGTTACTCCCGAACCAGAAGGGGGCCAATATCCTTGCTGCTAGGTTTGCTAGGGTGGTTCGGGAGGGCTTAAACTAGTTTGTGAGGGGGAAGGGAACCAGGGGAGTAGGTCAGAGGAAGAAGGGGATGGGGAAAAGGCTTTGGGGAATGAGAAGCAGAATACAGGCGATAAAAGTAGTAAGGTAGATGGACTGAAGTGTGTTTACTTAAATGCAAGAAGTGTCAGGAATACGGGAGATGAACTGAGGGCTTGGATAAGTATAGGGAACTATGATATTGTGGCTATTACTGAGACGTGGCTGACTTCAGGGCAGGAGTGGATATTGAATATTCCTGGTTTTCGGTGTTTTAAGAGGGATAGGGAAGGGAGGAAAGAGAAGGAGGAGTGGTGATACTGGTCAGGGACACTGTTACGGCTGTGGAAAGGATGGATGTCGTAGAAGGATCATCTTTAGAGTCCGTATGGGTGGAAGGAAGGAAGAAGAAAGGAGCAGTTACTCCACTAGGAGTATTATATAGGCCCCCTGGTAGCAGTACAGATATAGAGGAGCAGATTGGCAGGCAGTGTTTGGAGAGATGCAAAAATAACAGATTTGTTATAATGGAAGACTTCAACTTCCCGAATATATATTGGATCCTGCTTAGTGCCAAAGGTTTAGATGCGACGGAATTTGTTAAATATGTCCATGAGGGATTCCTGACGCAGTATGTCGACAGGCCGACTAGAGGGAATGCAATGCTAGATCAAGTTTTAGGATATGAACCAAGTCAGGTGAAGGATCTATTGGTGGGTGAGCATTTGGCGGACAGTGACCATTGCTCCATAAAATTTAAAATTGTCATGGACAGGGAAAGGTGCAGAAAGGACAAGAAGATATTTAATTGTGGAAGGGCGAACTATGAGGCTATAAGGAGAGAACTTGGGAGTGTAAAGTGGGATGTCCATTTTGAAGGGAAATGTTTCATGGAGATGTGGTCGATGTTCAGGGATCTTATGCAGGATGTTAGGGATAAATTTTTGCCCGTGAGGCAGAGAAGGAATGGCAGGGTGAAGGAGCCGTGGGTGACGAGAGAGGTGGAACGACTAGTTAGGTAGAATAAGGTAGCATACTTAAGGTGTAAGCAGCAAGTTTCAGACAGGACCCGTGAGGAATATAGAGTAGCGAGGAAAGAACTTAAGAAATGGCTGAGAAGAGCTATAAGGGGACAAGAAAAGGTGTTGGCTAGTAGAGCTAACGAAAATCCCAAGGCCTTTTTCACGTACGTGAAGGGTAGCAGGATGGCCAGGCGAAAGGTAGGTCCGACTAAAGACAAAGATGAGAGAATGTGCCTGGAGGCGGCGGAAGTAGGAGAAGTTCTCAATGAATACTTCTCTTCGGTATTCACCAAGCGTAAAGGTCTTTATGACGTGGTAGGGTATGCTGGTCAGGGTAATGTGCTCGAGGTTGTAGATATCAAGAGAGAGGATGTGTTGAAATCGTTAAATAATATCAAGACAGATAAATCTCCGGGGCCTGACGGGATTTTCCCCAGGCTGCTTCGAGAGGCGAGGGAGGAGATTGTTAAACAGCTGGTAAGGACCTTTGAGTCCTCGTTGTCCACCGGGATTGTGCCGGAGGATTGGAGAGTGGCGAATGTTGTCCTCTTGTTCACAAACGGTAGGAGGGATAGTCCAGGGAATTACAGACCGGTGACCCTTACGTCTGTGGTGGATAAGCTGTTAGAAATGATTCTAAGGGATAGGATCTATGAACACCTGGAGAATCATGGACTGTTTAGGGACAGCCAGCATGGCTTTGTGAAGGGAAGATCTTGCCTCACAAGACTATAGAGTTCTTTGAGGAGGTGACGAAGAAGATTGATGAGGGTAGTGAGATGGATGTGGTCTACATGGACTTTAGTAATGCGTTTGTTAAGGTTCTTCATCGTAGGCTTCTTCAGAAGGTAAGAGGCCAAGGGATCCAGCGACGCTTGGCTGTGTGGATTAGGAATTGGCTTTCCTGTAGAAAGCAGAGGGTTGTGGTGGAAGGAGTGCCCTCAGATTAGAGGGCAGTGACTAGTGATGTCCCGCAGGGATCGGTTCTAGGGCCTCCACTTTTTTGTGATATTTATAGATGACATAGATGTGGGGGTGGAAGGCTGGGTTAGTAAGTTTGCGGACGACACTAAGATCGGCGGTGTTGTGGATAGTGTGAAGGGCTGTCGGAGCTTGCAGAGGGATATTGATAGGATGCAGAGCTGGGCTGACAAGTGGCAGATGGAGTTCAATCTGGAGAAGTGTGGTGTGGTACACTTAGGAAGGACAAACTCCAGGGCTGAGTACAAGGTAAATGGCAGGGTACTTGGCAGTGTGGAGGAGTAAAGGGATCTGGGGGTTCATAATCACAGTTCACTGAAAGTTGCTTCACAGGTGGATAGAGCAGTTAAGATGGCCTACAGGATGTTATCTTTCATAAATCATGGGATTGAGTTTAAGAGCCGGGTAATGATGATGCAGCTTTACAAAACTCCAGTTCCACCACACTGAGAGTACTGTGTTCAGTTCTGGTCGCCGCATTGAAGGAAGGATGTGGAGACGTTGGAGAGGGTGCAGAGGAGATTTACCAGGATGATGCCTGGATTAGAGCGTATTGAATATGAGCAAAGGCTTAAGGTGTTAGGGCTTTATTCACTGTAATGGGGAAAGATGAGAGGAGACATGATAGAAGTATATAAAATATTGAGAGGAATAGATAGACTAGATGGTCAGCGCCTCCTTCCTAGGGCACAAATGTTCAAGGCGAGGGGGAATGGCTTTTAGGTTATGAGTGGGAGTTCAAGGGAGATGTCAAGTGGAGGTTTTTCACCCAGAGTGGTTGCTGCATGGAATGCACTGCCTGGAGTGGTGGTGGAAGCAGATGCATTGGACAGGTTCAAGAGCTTGTTGGATAGACACATGGAAGAATGTGAGATAGAGGGATGTGCAGGAGGAAAGGATTAGATAGTGTGTGGGTGGTTTGATGAACGGCACAACATGGTGGGCTGAAGCGCCTGTTTTGTGCTGTATAGTTCAATGGTTCTATGGTAAAACAGATCCAATAATAGAACGGAGAAGTGACGTGTCACTGAATCACTGTGAGGCTCCAAGAAGCTCAGGTCGCCCTGGAGGGATGTTACCTCCAGGGATTGCAAAACAAGCCTTGAAGTCACTCCCTCTGGGGGTATTTTCCGTTGTGGATGAATGAGCTTCTTGGTGCAGCTGCACAATAGACGCATTGGAATCTCGGTCGCACTGGAGCGGAACATCACCACTTGTTTGTTAAGTGGCTCGAACTAACGACAGTTATTGCACAACCTGTTTCTCTCTGACCGAGTATCCGTGTTTGCTATAAAGCGGGAGGGTTTCGAGATCGCAGTCATTCTCTGACGTGAGCTACAAGACGGGACAGAATTCGAACAATCTTCGAAAATGAATCGGCCCCCGATTCTCAAGATGGAAGATATTTTTTACCCAATTCTAGCAGTCTTTGGTCTCCCCGGTAAGTCAAAGTAGGGCATCGTCTCACATCTTTGGACCATCTGACACTGCATTGTGTGTTTGGATGCAGCGGGTTCCAATGATGCACAGCTATGTACACAGTACATTAAGTTGTTCAATAACCGCCGAATTCCTTGTATTCCTAAGGGCTGGTGAGGGGCCGTCAGTGTGTGCACAACTGTGGGGCACAACGTCTCCTCCTGTAAAAAGAAAAGGAGGATCCTGATCACTGATTCCCACAACAGAGGTTCTTTCAGTGAGGCAGGGATTGTGCACGGCCGTAGGATCCTTAGTAGAAAGTCATCTTTGTTATCCTGGGATTCCCCTGGACAGTGGCCGCAGTAATGTAACAACAGCGCACTGATCAGGGGATTCTGTGGGTAATGAGAACTGTTTCCCGTTAGCTCCCTCATTGATTTGGAATCTAGAAGGCAGGACAATATTTTCCGCCACAGCTTCTGCGAAATTACTGGAACCACACAGATTTTAATTTCCTCTGTATTTTGTTAAGAACCAGAGGCACTTGGTATCAATAATTATGATGATAAACCCACTGCTGACTGTTCATGGACGAATCTGATCACTAACGTACCCTGAAGGCGCACAGCCTTGCTTCCCGATCTTCTATTTATGTGATTTCAGTACCACCAAGGCACCTGATTCCTCACTACTTCTCAGATCAGGTAGAACCATGAACGGACAACACGAGGTGGACGCGACGAGGACGCTCAACTGCCGTGAATTAATGAATATAATCAATTAATTCGTTGTTTTCCTCAATATTCCTTCCTTCCCACGGCTGCAAATAACCCACTCATACACTGTTACATGCTTGCTCCTGCCAGGAATTATAACAAAACACGCAATTTTCACAGAATGCTTTGCTAATGCCTCACCTGGAAGTCTTACTTCAACACGTGTTCTGCTGCTAATTTCTCAGAAGTTATTTGAGTGATTGACGATGCCTTGTCCTCAGTGTCGCGATGTCACCAACCCCCAGAATCGTTCGCGCGGCCTGTCCAGATGACACTAAACAGATGGGCAGGCGAATATTTGCACCGTTACTGACGACTGTTCGGTTTCTATTACAGCCAACTTGGTGACAATTATAATTCTCTCCCGAGGGAAGTGCGGTCTTTCCAAATTTATCGGCGCCTACATTATGATTATGGCAGTGTCAGATTTATCGGTCATCATTATCAATGTCGTTCTCTATCAAATTTTAATTAAACGTCTGTCAGGCACATTTCTGTATCACACGAACTTCCTTATCACCATTGTGTACCTGATGGGCGTCAGTCTGAAATTATCACAGTGGTGTACAGTCGCCTTCACCATTGACCGATATGTTGCCATGTGCTGTCAGAAGTTTAAAACAAAGTACTGCAGAGTGAAAACAGTGAGAATCATTGCAGCAGTAATTCTGATCATGATGTCTTTGGAGAATATCCCCCACTTGTTTGTATTTCAACCTCTACGAATAATTGGCAACATTTCTTGGGGTATAGAATTAGGACTGGAGGCCTTTAACTCGCCAGCATTTGTGGCGTTCACCCGACTGAAATCATTTCGAGATTTATTCTGCGTCTTTGGCTCAATATTTCTATTTAATGGGTTGACCGTCAGGCATGTCTTGGTGTCCAGTAAATCCCGACGGGGATTTCGAAACCAAAGGAAGGATAATCGTCATGACACAGAAATGGAGAGCAGAAGAAAATCCATAGTATTACTGTTCCTTGTATCGGGCAGCTTCCTGTTACTGTGGCTGCCGACAACTGTGACCCATTTTATCGCCGGTCACACCATGCATTCTGATCGCGACTATTCCTCTCCAGAACTCATTGCTGCTCTTACTGGAGCTCTGCTCGCGCACCTGAGTTCTTGCACAAACACGTACATTTATGCAGTGACCCAAGCTAAATTCAGGGAGGAGCTGAAGACATTGTTATTGTCTCCTTGGACATCTGTTCTGGCATTGGCCAAGAAGAGCGCTCATTCGAACCAAACCTTCCTCTCCTAAGTAGAGTTCAGTTCCAGCTGGTGTACCTGTTACAACAGCCACCATTTTCTCCCGAATCCGATCGTTTCTTGTGAAAGCAAGTAAAACCAAATTACTGGTATTAATACCCCCATGGCCAGAGTAATTGACACAGTCTTATAGGAGTACCGTAATGATAAGAATCAGGTTAATGAAAAAAGGAAAAAAGTTTTAAATGTGCAGAACCGACACGAGTTTTGTCTTTAAGGCGGAAGTTTCAGCAGTGCTACGGCGGAGCCAGGGAGAAATCAACACAAGAGTTAAGGTGTTATCCTGAGCCAGAGTGACATGACTTCCTCCTTAGCCGACTGTAAAACAGCGGACACTAGCAATCAATGCCACCCCGATACATATTTCCCAATCTGATCCTCATTGTAAACCGAAACAACGATGAATCGGGGCATTTTACCCTAAATCCTGAGGCACAGCATTCTCCCAGGAACTGTACTGGAATGGAGAACATGAATAATAATTTTGCAATAATTAGTGAAAGCACGCAAATTCAGGAATCTGCCCCCCTCCAGATCCTGTGTTATTTTATCTGACGTTGTCCACCACCGCAGAGAGTGGTGGACACAGCCCAGCACATCATGGACACCAGTTTTCCCTCCTTGGACACTTGTCTTTACCTCTCACTGTCTTGGTGAAGCAGCCAGCATAATCAGAGATCCAACCCACCCGGGACATTCTCTCTCCTTTTCCATCGTGTAGAAGATACAAGAGCCTGAGGCCTCGTACCAGCAGACTTAAGGACAACCTATACCCCATGGTGAGAAGACTATTGAACTGTCCCTAATAAAATGAGATGGACTATGATCTCGCGATCTACCCTGTTGTGACATTGCACCATATTGCACTGTACTTTCTCTGCAACTGTGACACTTTACTCTGCATTGTCATTGTTTTAACTGTACTACATCAATGGACTCTGTACCAACTCAATGTAACTACATTGTGCAATGAACTGACCTATACGATGGGTATGCAAGATACGTCTTTCACTGTACCTCGGTACAAGTGACAATAATAAACCAATACCAATGCCAAAACTTATTTTACGAGCAGTTCAACATCTTTCCTGAACGCCAGGAATTTTACACCTATTCTGTCTGCTCTTTCCGCGCAGGAAGTCGCACACACAGCAGTTTTCGATCCTGGGAACCATCCGTGGAGAACCTCTGAATAAAGAATATATCTCCCATTTTGTTTGAGACCAAAATTATCTGCAGTCCTCCAGGCGTGGTCTCCCCAACCCCTACTCAGTTGTACAGAGGCATTTACTCCATCCCCAGCAATAGAAGCCAACTTTATTACAACATTGGGGTAGAAGCTGTCCTTGAGCCTGTTGGTCCATGCTTTCAGGCTGCTGTATCTTGTGCCCAATGGGTGGGTGAACAAGAGAGAATGTTCGGATGAGTGGACTCTTTGATTAATCCGGCTGCTTTTTCGGGGCAGCGAGAAGTGCAGGCAAGAGTCCATGAGGCTGGTTTACCTGATGTGCTGAGCTGTGTCCACACATTCACTGCAGTTTCTTGGGGTCACGGGCATAGCTCACCTTGTCTCATTTCCATTCACGGCGCTGAGGCTGTGTCCTTCCTGAGATGGTATGTGTGTAAGGCAGGGGCAGACAAACCGAAAGAATACTTGTACAACCAAAGGCTCAACCTGCGCCGTAAAGAGAAGAGGGCGCAGCTACCCTCCCTCAATTTTACCGGTTCGGGTGGGAAGACTGTTCTACTTCCTATGTGTGATAAACCTGGTTGTTTAAACGCGTGACCCCTCCACTGCCCACAACAGAAGAACATCTGCTTGACCAGACTGAGCTCGTTTAGCTACAGTTGTGCAGCGACAGACACGGTCCTCCCTTCTGTGTCACAGTACGGAGCAGATGATCGATCTGTTCCTCCAATGCAATCGATTAGGGGTGCTCAATAGGTCAATTGTCTCACTGAAGAACAGCACACAGGAACTGACAGACATCTTTGGTCAATGTTCCAGGAGCGAGAGGCTGAGTGTGCTGCTCTTGTTTCAACACAGGAAGCTGGGTGAAGAACCACAGGACGGCCTAACTATCTGCCTGTGAAGTGGCTGGAGGGTGGAGGCTTAGCGGCCCGGCCCTGTCAGTGTGGGACAGCTGAAGTTGCTGAATAGCTGAAGTCCTTTTTCCTGTCGCTTGCGGCGAGGTGGGGCGTCCCATCCGCTGAATATCCAGTGGGCTCGGCAGGCTGAGTGTCTCCATCCTGGCCCATCTTACCATCAACCGGCGAAACTCGCTACTCTCGTTACTGTCCCCAGCAGTCCGACGTTTGAAGTGGCCAAGGTTACTTTGCCCAGGGTCTGGGCTCACTGTCTTTATCGAAGTCCGCTGCTTTAGGTGATCCTCATACACTGGGTGTGAGACAGAAAATTCCCTCGGGACAGAATCCGAGGTGGACCGGTCTGTATGCTCACACAACCGGTCCGTTCACACAGCTCACGGTAGCGCAGAGGACTCGGCGCACACCTACACTCATGGAGCAGGAGAGAATGGGTTAATGGTGAATGTGATAAAATCAGAGATGCAGAGAGAGAGAGAGATAGATAGACAGAGAGAGAGTCAGTGGATAAGCGGTGGGACCGCAGCGAATGGTGTGTGGCTGAATAGCGCAGTGTGGCACGAATGCGCTGTCTCCAGCAGGATCAGACATGGACTTCCTTTGCTCAGTCCGCGCAGAATCAAATTACTCACTATTTGAAATATAGTCCTGAACATCGAACAATGTCGTTCCCTCGTCACTGCCCATGGAGCGCGGAGCGTTCATTTAGCATCGTCCTCGGCAGCGAGGCGCTGCCTCTGCACTACAGCTTGGGCCTCGAGGAGCTTCCTGGATGTCATCCTTCCAGTAATGATGCACTCCTACTGTACGGCCCACGGGTAATGCATCTTGTCCGAGATTTCGATGATAATTCTGGTCAATCTGGTTTGCCTCCCTCGAGAGTGGATTCTCCGCTTGAGGATGAGGGACTCTGTGCTCCTGGGGTCAACAGCCGGGAATGCATCACTGAAACAGAGCTCCAACTTTTTTTCAATATTTTCATTATCTTTCAAATTAATAAACATAACAATAGTAATGATACAAATGATACAAAGAGATAGGGATTGCAATAATAACGGTTAACGTATACAGACACAAATTCCGAGGTAAATATGTAATCTGAGCCTCCCAATCTCTTGATAATTGAACATGAAAAAGATTTAAAAAGACATTTAATTATATGGAAAAAATAACCAAACTAAAAAAAATAACAATAACAAAATAAAAATAATAATAACAAAAACTAACCAAAAACTACACAGAGTCTGGACTGTCGTATTTCAACGGTTGACCATTATTATGACATTAACTCTGCTCCTCTATATTCGAATGGAAAGTTATTGAGAAGCCTTCGGAAATGGTCAGCTTACATCATATGAAAATGCTGGCTAAATGGGCTCCAAGTTTCCTAAAATTTAACCAAAGGGTCGGTAGTACCACTCCTAATTTTTTGTAAGTTTAAACATGTTACATTTGGGAAAACCATTGGAATGTAGTAGCAGGTTCAGGATCTTTCCATTTAAATAGAATGGATCTCTTGGCTATTAATGTAACGACTGCAATCATACGACAAGCTGAAGTAAATGAATGGCCAGAATCCATTACTGGGAACCCAAAAATTGCAGAAATAGGATGAGATTGTAAATGAATACTCAATCCTACTGAGTTAATATCAAAAATATCTTTCGAATATTCTTCCAAAAGAGAGCAGGACCAGAACATATGTGTCAGTTTCACACCTCAGAATTCAATCTGTCACATTTAAATAAATGCTTTTCAACTGGGTATTCTTTTCTTTCCCCTGCCTTTACTGTGCCCCTGGTTATCCCGGTAACTAAGCTTGCTCTCGCTTGGCTACTGCTTTATCCCATGACTTGCTCCTGCTCCCAGGCCCACCCCCTTTCAATCCAGTTTAAATCTTCCCATGTTGCACCAGCAAATTTCCCTGCAAGGATATTAGTCCCTGTCTGTTTCAAGTGCATCCAGTCCCTCTTGTACAGGTCGCCTCTACCCAAGAAGAGATCCAAATGGTCAAAGAACCTGAATTCCTGTCCCTTGCACAGGCTCCTGAGCCAAGAATACATTTGACCTATCGTTCTATTTCTGTCATCTCTCGTCCGTGGCACCGATGGTTACTACCCTCGAGCTCCTGATTATTAACTTCTTACCTCACCCGCTGCACACATTCTGCAGGATTTCTTACCTTGTTCTACCCAGATAGTTTTTACCAATATGTGGCACGACCTCTGGTTGTTCACCCTCCTCTTCGAAAGTGTTATGTCGCTGCACAGAGACAAACTTTAACCTGGCACCATCCTGGCGTCTCTTCGGTGGTCACAGAATCGTCTGACTGACCTCTCACTATTGGGTCTTTCTTTCTCCATTCAGAAAATAGTCGACCATTATCCTTCCTAACAAAGTTTATAACCCCACACTTCCCCAAGCCGTATGCATCTCCTCTGCACCCACTCCAGTGCAATCACAGCCCCAAACCTCTCTGCACCCTTTCCAGTGACTCCACAAACACAATGCCCTCTGCATCATCTCCAGTGTGATCATGTCTTATTTTCGTTTGAGGGCAACGGGACGAAAGTTCTGCACAGTTCTCCAGTTTCAGTTATTTCCATATTGTTCGCACTAAATTGGAAACTTGCTCAGTACCTCATTGGCCAGCAAACTGTCAGTCAAAGCATCAACGCGGAAAGCTGCTGACATAGTCGTCGAGTCACCTGTCAGTCTATTCCCATTCCCGCTCACTACCTCACTGCCCGCAGTTAGCAGAGGACGGTTTTCTCTGGCGATGCTGATTGGCTGTTCTCCTGTCAGTCAGCGGATTGTCATCGCTTTCCCCTTCCGCTGAGGTGCAGGTTCAGGGCGAGGTGTATAGACCTGCCGCTTGTCTGTTGGTGTGAGTCCACGGAACTCCGGCTGAGTCCCTGCATCCGCACCCTCGCCACAGACAGTTAGGGATAACAACCAATCAGCCCAAACATCTCCTTTGACAGACATGTGCATTCGCTAGTGAGAGGAGGGGCGGTGGACGATTCCGAGTTGCGATTGGCAGGAGGAGACAGCGCTATCACGCGCCGGTTTCGCTCGTTCTCCTCCTCTTCTGATTCTGCTGCCTTGCCTTGGCAGAGCTCGACGAGCTGCTGTTTTCGGTGCTGTCCGGCATCAACGTCCACAGGGACGGGTGCGAGTTCTCTTTTGACGGCCCGATGGGTCAATGCAGATCGGCTGATATTGTGTGGGGGCAAAGGAGGGGTGAGGGGTGCTGATGCGGGGAGCGAGCCAGGCCTTGCTGGCGGCGCACCCGGGGCAGGGGGCGTCGGTAAGACGACACCTACCAGACGGCCCCGCGACACAACCTCCTGGGCGGCTGCTTCCACCCTTCCGCGTTACCTGCGGGGAGTTGCAGTCCCGTGCTGGCGGGGAGGGGCCATCTTGTGTGAGGGCTGGATAGCAGAGACCGTCTTTAATTGTAGTTCAGGAGGGGAGGACGAGGGCTGGCGGCGGATTGCACGGTACTACTGAGCCCAGTGCAGGCGCTGCGGAATGCTTCGGGTTTCTGCAGATAGAGGAAGAGAGACATAGAGAGTTCCCTCGTTCTGGAATTAGTGCATTGTCATTGTGAGAGTGGAGTGGGTGGGACGGAATTCAGTGTTTCATCGCCCCCTGTTCTGAGATCAGTGCGCAGTCAGTGTGGGTCTAGGTTGGGTGGGAGGGAATTCAGTTGTGTACCATCTCCAATTCTGGGAACAGTGCACAGTCACTTTCAAGTCTCTCTATATGACTTAAACCCTCCATTCTTGGCAACATCCTCGTGAATCTTCCCTGCCCTTACAGCAGAATCACAACCTTCCGATGGCTGAGCGCCCGCATCTGCACAGTATCCAGGTGTGGTCTCAACAACATAGAAGAGTACAGGACAGGAACAGGACCTTCAGCTCACCAGTGTGTGCCCAACTAATTAATCTGGCAGTTACATGCATAATTAAACTAATCCGTTATGCCTACATAAATTCCATATCCCTCCGTTCTGTGCACATTCATGTGCCTATCTAAGGGTCTCTTAAACACGTCTATCGTATCTGCTTCCACCACCACCTCTGGCAGAGCGCATTTCAGGCATCCACCACTCTGTGTACATAAAAAAAATTAAATTTGTCCTGCACGTCATCTTCATTCATTCCACTCTCAACTAAAATGCACGTCTTCTCGTATCAGATAATTTGATCCTTTGTGAAAAGACACCAGCTCCAGCTGTGTGCCCTAACTATCATGTAATCAGTGATAATAAATTTGATACTTTTAAACTTCCGTCAGGGCTCCACTCAGTCTCCACCGCTCCAGGCAAAACCGCTCCAGTTTGTCCAACCTCTCCTTGTGGCACATGCCCAGTAATCGAGGAAACATCCCTATAAACCTATTCGGCACCCTCTCCAAAGCTTCCACGTCATTTTCATTGAAGGGGCGACTAAAACTGGATTTAACACTCCAAATGTGCAACAACGCACATTCGGATTGGTTTATTATTGTCACATGCACCAATATACAGTAAAAAGCATTAGTTTGCGTGCCATCCAGGCAGAATCAAGTGCAGATATAACATCGTGTCTGAACATCTATACTCAATTCCGCGGACGACGTAGGCAAGCGCGCCAAGCACGTTTTTCACCACCCTATCTACATGTGTCGCCACATTTGTGGGAACATGTACTTAGACATCGAGTTATCCAGTACGGAAAAAGGCCCCTCGGCCCGAATGGTCGATGCCGACGAAGATGCCTCAACCAAGGCATTTACCATTGTTTGACCCATATCCCTCAAAACCTTCCTGATCCAAGTTCCTGCCCAACTTTCTTTTAAAAGTTTTTAATGAACCTGCCTCAACCACTTCCTCTAGTAGCTCATTCCACATGGATACCATTATTTCCGTAAAAATCGTGTCCCGCAGGTTCCTATTAAACCTTTCGCCTCCCACCTTAAACCTATGCCCGCGAGTTCCGAATTTCCCAACCTTGGGAAAAGGACAGAGTGCATTCACCCTATCTATGCCCCTCACGATTTCATACACCTCTGTAAGATCAGCTCTCCGCCTCCTACGCTCCAAAGAATAAAGTTCCATAACTGCTCCAATTGTTGGGGAGGGTTGAAAAGGTTTGTCAGGGGGATGTTAACCAGACTGACAGGTCAGAGGTTGGTGCACTTAGTGTAAAAACACATTCAGCGTGCAGAAAGACTATGAGGAAGCATTTGCAATTGAAAGGGCAATATTGCAGTCATTTGGATGGGCTGAAATGTGTCTCATGCTAAAAGTATCAGGAACAAGGGTAATGAACTTAGAGCATGTGTAAGTGCATGGAATGATGACGTGGTGACCATTTCAGAGACGTGGCGACCATTTCAGAGACGTGGCTGTCGCAAGGGCAGGAATTCATGCTGGATATTCCGTGGTTTATATGTTTGAAAACGGACAGAGGTAAAAGAGGTGAGGGAGTGGCGTTGCTGATCAGAGTGTCACACCTATAGAAATGGAAGATATACTGGAGGTGTCGTCCACTGAGTAAGCGTGGGTGCAAGTCAGAAACAGGAAGGGAGGGATCACACTGTTGGGAGAATTATACAAACCCCCAATAGCAACAGAGGCACTGAGGAGCAGATCGGGAGGAAGATTTTGGAGAGGTGCAAAAATAACAGGGTATTTGTCATGGGTGATTTCAACTTCTCGAATATTGATTGGCACCTTGTGTGAGGGGGATAGATGGGGCAGAGTTTATTAAGTATGTCCAAGAAGATTTCCCGACACAGTATATGGACAGGCCGACTAGAGGAGAGGCCATTTTGGATCTGGTACTTGGCAATAAACCTGATCAGGTTTCAGATCTATCGGTGGGAGAGCATTTTTGAGATAATGAATATAGTTCCTTATTCTTTAAAGCGATCTTGGAGAGGTATAGGAGCAGGCGATATGGGGAAGTATTTAACTGGGGGAGGGGGTATTATGAAGCTATTAAGCAGGTTCTTCTGAGCGTAAACTGGGAACAGATGCACTTGGAGAAGTGCACAGAGGAAATGTGGAGGTTGCTTAGGGAGTATTTGCATGGGGTTCTGGATAGGTTTGTCCCACAGGCAGGGTAAGGGTGGTAGAGTGAAGGAACCGTGGTTGACAAGAGATGCAGAATATCTGGTCAAGAGCAAGCTTAGCTGAGGTTGAGAAAGCATGGATCAGACAGCGCTCTAGAAGGAGCTTAGGAATGGACTTAGGAGAGCTATAAGGGGGCATGAGAAGTCCTTGGCGAGTGGGATCAAGGAAAACTCCAAGGAATTCTGCACGTATGTGAAGATAGATCCTACCATTCAGCTGTACACTGGGGACAAGTTGGGTGGCCAATTATCCTCTGATCACGCATGTTTTCTGGATCTGGGAAGAAGCCAAAGCACCCGAGGATACATATATGCTCATAGAGAAAACACATCAAGCAGACAGAGCCGGAGTCAGGATCGAATTCGGGTCGCTGGATCTGCCAGCAGACGTCTCCGTTAGGTCCAACTCTTGTGTCGGAATTTTCCGAACCTTTGCACATAACACTCCACAGTCCATCAGAGATAAGTTAATTTATTCTTGTAAATTGCCTTCACATGTTGGAACAAATAATTCTCTTGTACTGAAGCTAGAGTTCTGCATACACAGTTCGGTTCTTTGCAGTGTTAAGTCAAATCCAAATATCACAGATTCACGGATTCGTGCAATCGGGAAACAGGTCTCGAAGCCCACCGAGTTCGTGTTGCCCATCAAGCAGCCATTCACACTAACCGGATACTGAAGTACTTTTATGCTCTCCATATTCCCAACCACCCATCCGCATAATCTAATCTTTACCTCCAAACTGAGTGAAATTACCCTGACCAATTAGATACCCAACCCGCACTCCTTCGGGATGTGGGAATACAAGCGGAATACCTGGAGGAAATCCACATATTCACAAAGAGAAGGTGCAAACTACATTAACAATACCCTGTTTTTGACTGTGAGAATGCAAACATATGGGAAAAAAATAGGATAGGATTCACTTCCTGAAACATGGTGGTCATTCACAGTGAAATCTGTACAGCGTCGTTGTAATTGCAACGTCGTTACGAACAGATATTCTTGAAAGGTAGCATCAAAACAGGAGATGGCACCAGAGTTAATTCCATGAAGCCGTGCAGTGAGTTACCATCTGACATTTCAATGGGGGTAAAGACAGATCTGGTCAGTGTAAAAATGAACATGCTTTTGTCAGCTAGAACTAATATTGCGTAATTTGAGGTATTTAAGGAGGTGAACTTTGAGCGAGTGTATTGGTTCATGGCCATGAGGGAGATGGGTAAACGGATCAGTAACAGGGAAATGATTGCAATAAAAAAAGCAACTGTTGAAGAAACTTTATGGACAGTGAAGAGTTAGGGGTTATTAAAATATATAAAAATATAAAATTTGCCAGGCACTATTTCCACCGAACAAAGTGGCTTTGTTCGGTGGAAATTTTGTCTGACAAGTTTGACGCTTTTATCTAAGAGGCAAAAAAAATATATTGATGCCGACTGTGCTGTTGACGTAGTTTACACGGACTTCAAACAGGCCTTTGCATGGACCTACGTGGGAAACTGGTCCGAAAGGTTGCCACAGAGGTTTTCTGGCATGGAAATATGTGTCGGAGAGATAGGATGGAGGGCTGTCGTTTTGTGATTGGCAGAGCTGTGTCCAATCGGTCATCACAGGGGGGAGTGCTGTGTTATTTGTTCTTTCTTATGTACAATGACGATTTGAATATAAATGTAAGAAGTATGGTCCCTAAGCTGGAATATGAAGGGAAAATTGGACATTTCTATTGCTAGTGAGGGGGATCGGCTGAGGGAATAGAATTACATTGATCAGTTTTTAAAATGGGGACAGCAGTTCAAAATGGAAATTCATCCTGGTCAGAGTGAGGTGGTGTACCTTCAGAATACGAATAAGTATAGGGCAGACGCATTGAATACGAGGGCCCAAAGTATTCAGCGTCCTGTAATTTCATGTACATGCCCCTCGCTTAGCGAAGACGGAAGGAACCCTGTAAATGGCAGGTCAGGTAGAGAGGGTGGCGAAGGAGATATACGGAGCACAACCCTTTCAAAGACTATATGAGCAAAGAGGTTATAATTCAGTTTAACAACCTACCAGTTATGGCCCGACTGGCGCCTTGTGTGCTGTGCTGTTCCCCAGGCTGTATGTTGCATCGCAGAGGATACCAGAGATCCACTAGGATATTGCCTGAGACAGAGCAATTCGATAACAGAAAGAGAATGTGTTACTTGGGTTTCATTTTCTAGTGGTGGAAGAGGCTGAAGAGCGACAGGGCGGAGTATTACACAATAATGTGCTCCATAGGCAGTAGATAGTAAAACAATACCTGCGCGGAGGGGGGGGGGGGTTGTGGTCTCCAAAGCAGGAGTCATAGGATTAGCTAAGGGGTGAAATATTCATATAACTGGGGATGAACTGCTTTATTTTTACCCAGATGGTGATTTTAATTTGTAACACGCTGCCTGAGAGGTTGCTGAAGGCAGAAACTCTCACAACATTTGAGAAGCATCTGGCCGAACACTTCAATCGCCAAATCCATAGAACCACACAACAATACCGCACAACACAGGGCCTTCGGCCCACCATGTTGTTCCGACCTTTAAACCACGCTAGGAGTATCTAACCCCTTCCTCCCACATATCCCCCTAATTTAAATTATTCCATCTGCTGATCTAACAATCTCTTGAACTTGACCAATGTACCTGCCTCCACCACCACGCCAGGCAGCAAAATCTATGTGACAACCACTCTGTGTGAAAAACTGCCCTCTGATATCTCCCTTGGAATTTGCCACCCATTACTTTAAAACCATGACTTCTTGTTTTGAGCATTGGTGCCTTGGGAAAGAGGCGGCAGCTGTCGACTCTATCTATTCCTCTTAATATTTTGTATAACTCTATCATGTCTCCTCTCATCCTCCTTCTCCCCAACGAGTAAAGCCCGAGCACCCTTAGTCTCTCCTCATATTGCATACTCTCTAAACCAGGCAGCATCCTGGTAAATCTCATCTGCACCCTTTCTAACGCTTCCACAACCTTCCTATAATGAGACGACCAGAACTGGACACAAAACACCAAGTGTGGTCCAACCAGAGTTTTGCAGAGATGCATCATTACTTCGCAGCTTTTAAACTCGATCCCACGATTTATGAAAGCTAATATCCCATAAGCTTTATTAACTACTCTATCCACCTGTAAGACAAAGTTCAGGGATCTGTGGATATGAACCCCCGGATTCCTCTGCTCCTCCACTCTCCCCAGAATCCTGCCATTAACCCTGTACTCCGCCTTGGAGTTTGTCCTTCCAAAGTGTACCACCTCACACTTCTCCGGATTGAAATCCATCTGCTTCTTCACAGCCCAGCTCTGTATGCTATCAATATATCCCCCGCAATCTCCGGGAGTCCTCCAGACTATCCACAACGCCACCGAAATTTGTGGCGTCTGCAAACTTGTGAACCCACCTTTCTACCCCTCATTAAATACATTATTAACTGCCACTAAAGGTAGAGGACCCATAACCGATCCTTGTGGGACACCACTAGTCACAGCCCTCCAATCTGAATGTACTCCCTCCACCACAACCCTCTTCTTTCTACAGGCAAGCCAATTCTGAATCCTCACAGCCAAGTCTCCCTGGATCCCATGTCCTCTGACCTTCTGAAGAAGCCTATCATGTAGCACCTTGTCAAATGACTTACTAAAATAAATGTAGACCACATCTACTGCACTACCTTTATAAATTTACCTGATCACTTCCTCAAAGAACCCTATCAGGCTTGTGAGACATGATCTTCCTTTCACAAATCCATGCTGGCTCTCCCTTATCCTATCTCTAAGAATCTCTTCCAACAGCTTGCCCACCACAGACGTAAGGTTCACTAGTCTGTAATTCCCTGGGCCATCCCTACTAGCTCTTTGAATAAGGGGACAACATTTGCCACCCTCCAAACCTCTGGTACAATTCTTGTGGACAACGAGGACTCAAAGATTCTAGCCAACGGTTCAGCAATCTCCTCCCTCACATCACGAAGCAGCCTGGGGAATAACCCGTCAGGCCCCGGGGACTTATCTGTCCTAATATTTTCTAACAGCTCCAATACACCCTCTCTCTTGAGATCTACATGCTCTGGAACATTAACCTTACCAGCATTGACTTCTGCTTCATCAAAGCCCTTCTGCTTGGTGAATACTGAAGAGAAGCATTCATTGAGAAACTCACCCACTTCTACAGCTGCCAGGCACATCTTCCCACCTTTGTCTCGAATCAGTCCTACCTTTACTCTCGTCATCCTTCTGCTCTTCACATGAGTGTAAAAAAGCTTTGGTATTCTCCTTTTTCCCACTCGCCAAGGCCTTCTCATGTCCCCTTCTTGCTCTCCTCAGCCACATCTTAAATTCCGTCCTTGCTACCTTATGTTCCTCATGAGCCCTATCTGATCCTTGCTGCCTGCACCTTATGTATGCTGCCTTCTTCCTCCTAACTAGTTGTTCCACCTTTCTCGTGACCCATGTTTCCATGACCCTGCCGTTCTTTCTCTGCCTCACCGGGACAAATGTATCCATAACATCCTGCAGTAGATCCCTGAACAACGACCAGACCTCCAAAGCGACCACATGCCAAGGCATCGAAGTCTGTGGAACAACAACAGGTAAATGGGCTGCGTGTGGACCGTTAAATGGGTCCAAGGGCTCCTCTGCTCCCTGGATAGATGAAAACTGCTGCCCCTTGGCAGAATTTATTTTTCTTCAGCGAAACGCAGCCGAATGTGATGTGTTCCATTCCTATTTTATTTTCCTGTAGCTGTTGTCTTGTATTTGCATATTGAAGTCATTGTATAAGGAAAGCTCCGAGAAGCCTTCAATGCCTTCCATTGTCCGACATCTGAGTGTTTGACAGCACGCGTGTGGACGTCTGATTCTCACTTCATTATTAACATTAGGGCTCTCCCCCCTCTCCGTGATTCCAGTGCCTGCAACTGTCTGGACTTCACACGATCAAACCCATTTCCGACCTGCATTTGACTCCAGACCCAAGACCCCGATTTATTTTAACTGTCTTCATGGGCAACAATCTGGATATTGCCAATGACGTCAATCGGAGGAGGGAGAGAATGAGAGAGTGATTGAAGGAGAGAGATAACAGAGGAGGGGACGGAGGGAGGGATTGACTGATTTAGCATTCAACTGACAAAGCAGCAGCTGGACGCACAACAATAGATGGAATGAGTAAAGTGTTGATTCAGTTTGAAATGATCATTGCTTTGATATTATATATTCATCTGGGAAAATAAAATAGTGTTGTATAAGTTTGGGTCGCGACTTTGGAGAGAATTTGGAAACCCTGCGGGACCAGGAGTTATATTGAAGTGCACAAATGTTTTACGTGTGAAGGTCAGTTTCCATTTTTACCAGTGCACGAGTGTGAGGGTTCAGATAATTTGAGGACTTATTGGTAGTTGCGTACCTTAATTGCTTCGGGAGAAAAGTAAGTTTAAGAGGCTGCGAATAAATCACATTCGATTTCAGTGTCTGTCGCTGTACACTGTTCTCTGTCTTAATAGTCAAACAATTGAGGTCACTGGCTATTTATCTGCAGTTTCGATCTCTCTGAACCTTGTCGGAATAGCCCCAGCAATGACGGTGCTTACGCAGCCAAAACAAACTTGCCATTATTCCTCCGATCGGCTTTAGGAAGGTGTGCTGGCAAACGTTGTAACCACTGGGATACAGTCCTGGGGTAGCAAAACAGAAGAATCTCAGAATGTCCCCCATCCACGTAAGAATGAAATTCCCCAAAACGGTGAAAAGTAAAGTGATCGACTTTCTTTTGCTCTCCCTATCTGGTCACGGCATCTTGTCCCTTCAGCTCTTGCGGAACAGACTGGCGACATAAATCGGTTTGACAGTCGTCCGTTAAGCGAGAAAATTAAAAATAATGTAAGTAATGGGCTTAATTCTATTAAACCAGTCAAATTCCACCCATGCGGAATCAAAAATCTAGGGCTATTATTATAGCAATTAAAAGCGATCACATGGAACGCAGACAGCGCACAGACACGGCGACGCCTCCAATGCGACGGGAAGAGCAGCTGTGCAGCAAATCCACAGCAGTGGCTGGGTAACAAACCGCATCACCCAGTCTGTGTGGCACGATTCGTCACCAGAGGTTCCAAATGTTCGCAGACCTGCCATGAATAGCTATCAGTTCATTTCAATTAACTTGATAATGATTTCTTCTAATGTTATTTCTTTATTCTGTAGTTCTTTCCTGGTCCTTTGACATCCATGCTCAGAAATTTCGGCTTCTACGATATACAATATCCGCTCATGGAGGAAATCTCAGACTTCATTGCAACAGCGCATTATCATAGAATCACAGAACACTACAGCACAATACAGGCTCTTCGGCCCACAATGTTGTGCCGATCTTTTCACCTCACCTAAGGATATCTAATTACTTCCTCCCACATATCTTTTTTTTTAAATTCCTCCATATTCTTAACTATCAATCTCTTGAACTTGACCAATGTACCTGCCTCCACCACTGCCCCAGGCAGCGCATTCCATGCCCCAAACATTCTTTGGGTTAGAAAAAACCTTCCTCTCATATCTCCCTTGAACTTCCCACCCATTACTTCAAAGCCATGCCCTGTTGTATTGAGCATTGACGCCCTGGAAAAGAGGCTCTGGCTGTCTACTCTATCTAGTCCTCTTAATATTGTGTACACCTCTGTCATGTCTCCTCTCATCCTCCTCCCCAAAGAGTAAAGCCCAAGCTCCCTTAGTGTCTCTTCACAATGCATATTCTCCAATCCAGGCAGCATCGTAGTAAATCTCTTCTGCAACCTTTCCAACGTTTCCACATCCTTCCTATAATTAGGCGACAAGAACTGGACACAGTACTCTAAGTGTGGTCCAAGCAGAGTTTTGTAGAGCTGCATCATTACCTCGCAGCTCTTAAACTCGATGCCACGACTTATGAAAGCTAACATCGCATGAGCTTTATTAACTACCCTATCGACCTGCGATGCAACTTTCAGATAATGAAGCACGTGGACAATACAAATAAGTGTCGTCCCGAGATGAATTTTCCCTTTCCGTCCGCTGTAAATAACACAGTGTCACAAGGTTGATTCGAACAAATACCTTTATTAGCAGTGCACCGCTAGGAGAATTCTCTTAAGCACTCACTAAGAGTCGCTTCCCGAGTTCTCCCCGAACAATGGGCAGTCCGACATTTATTCAGGAATTATGACGCACATCCCATGGAAACGGCTTCGCGAGGTTCGGTCAAGCTATAGAGATCCCGAGACAGCTATCACACCTTTTGTCTTAGTATAATTGAGTTATAATCAAGGCTTTCAAAGGCAGGTATCACCCTTCATTGTTCAGACCAAGTCTTCACCTCGATGTAAATTACATTCAGTAACGCCACCGTCTGACATATCGGAATGGTTCGTTACCCGAAACAAAGGCAGTTAACATACTTAACATTCCAACCTAACTAGTAGGTCAGCAGCTTGCTAGTACTTGCTAAAGAAATATAAATGCACATATATATATTTTGTTTGCCAGTAAAAGGTATGGTTGCAATTCGTAACCCTTCACTTCCTCATTCCCTTCTTTTGATCATTTCATGATAAACTAGAGCGGCGCTGAGAATGGGGCCAAAAGCTCATTAATGCGGACCTTGCAACAGCAATTTAGACAGGCCAGCAGCACACAGCATACTATTATAATCACTATAAGTCCCACAGCTCCATGCGGCAGGTATGATGCCCACGACCCTCCTAGCATCACCCCGACCAACTTGTCCCTCCTGTAAATCTGTGTTTAAAGCTATCTACTTGCGTCTGAATATCCTGAATGGCATGGGAGATGTTGTATAACTCATCTCTCACGTTGGTGATACATTTTACCCCAACTATAGCACATCCTCCTCCCTTCTGAGCCAGCTGGTAGTCCACAGCATACCGGGTCTGCTGGTCATAAAGTCGAAGCTCTGCCAGTTCCCGATTCACCGTCTTCAGGCCCTCCATAGTACTGTTTCCCAGTGCAGCCAGCCCACAAATAAGGTAGTTCAGTTTTTTTTGCGGCTAAAGTTCCTGCCGAACCGTCCAGAGAGAGAGAGTACTCAGGAATCCATGGCCTAACGATGCTAAGGAAGATGCCAATGACATAGGATCCCTCCAATCCTCACAGAACTCCTCACTAACAAATCACACCACAAGTCTGCGTCGGACATAAGCTTTCTGGTGACAGGGGACCGTGACCGGCCCGAGCGTTCCTATTGCAAACCAGGCTGGCAGAGTGGGGGTGGCTGTGGTGTAAGTGCCACTAAAGAGGAGCACATACCCTTCCTTAGCCCGGTAGCAGGCTACAAATCCCCGATTTCCGGAGACTGAGCATTTGAGAATACCAAGAGATCCCAGCAACATTTCTCCCATGCTCTCTCAGGTAATTCTCCCTGGTTAGCCATTCTAAAGAAACATTAGACAATCTCAAGTGGTCCCGTTCGCTTCTCCACAAACCCATCGCTCTCCTGTAAGTAACGTAGCACACCTAGTGGCAGCGCACTCAGAGCTAAACCATCCCCCTTTAATACGCAATTCCTTTCTGTACAGGTAGTGGCGGCACATGCTTTCGTATGCTGTACAATCGCTAGCCCACAACCCCACCCTATGCCGGTGAAACAGTGGGAGAAGGACTGCTGGTGGGCTGTACTAGTAGGTCCTGTTACTGTTCCCTGCAAGCATTTAACCGGTAGTACCCTCCTGTAAGTTCCCGTCTGCCCAACACACTCTGTTTTTGAAAATTCATACTTTAAGAGGACATTGGGGCTCCAGCTTGGCGTGGCTACAAAAAGGCCTTCCACTGACTCTGCCAAGGGGTAACAAACGGTGAGATTCCCATGTAGCTGCATATGTATTTTGTAAAACAGATTATCCTCTAACGCCCACACAAGAGTACTGGTAAAGGTCAGGAGTCCGAATTTAAAAAGTATTAGCTTTCCTCCGGTGGCCATCGTTTGCAGTCGCTCAGATGAATCCAACCTTCCTGGCCTTTTACTGTCACAGCTGTCGGTGTTTGGAGTAGTATCTGGAAGGGTCCTTTCCACCGAGACCCCAGTTTAGGGCGCTCCCAATCCCGTATCAGTACCGAGTCTCCGATTTCCAGGTCAGGCAATTCCGTGTTCTGCCCTTGAGGTGGTTTAAAGGCACTCTCCACCTGCGAATGAAGAAACTTTAAAGAGGACGTAAGTTGTCTGAAATACCTTTGCAGTTCATCCCCCATGATATTAAGGTCAACCTGTGTGGGGGGTTGGGTGGCGGCGTCCCATGGGGTTCTTACCGGACGCCCATAGACGATTTCGGCAGCCGATACCCCGGTGGACGAGTGGGGGGGGGGGGTGATTCTCATATGGGAGAACCTTCAACCAGTTTAGACCTGTCTCTGACACTAATTTGGTTAGTTTATTCTTAAGGGTGCTGTTAGCTCTCTCTACTACACCCACTGCTTGAGGGTGGTAGGTGCAGTGGAAATGCTGTTCGATATGCAGTGCCTCGCACAATTCCTTATTTATTTTCCTTACGAAATGGGGGCCATTATCAGAACTTATCCGTCGGGGCCCCGTAAACCTTGGTATAACCTCTATAATTTTTAACTTTACCACCGTTGAGGCCTTATTGTTAGTGGTTGGAAAAGCTTCAATCCATATATTAAATACATTAACAATAACGAGACATGACTTGCAACAATGTACACGCGGTAATTCAATAAAGTCGATTTGTATGCATTCGAAAGGACCACCTGGCAAGGGGGTTTTGCCTGGAGTGCACTTCACCCCTTTCCCAGCATTGGTTTGTTGGCATATCAAACACGATCGTATTTTGCCATGTGGTGCTTCCTCCGATCTGTGGTGCCACCAGGTACGTAGTAAAATGTTACTCATTCCGTCCTTTCCAAGGTGGGTGTCAGAATGTAGGCAGTCAATAAGGATTGGTAACAAAGAATCAGGTATACATACTTGACCGGCTGGAGTAACCCAGAGGCCGTGTCGCACAGAGTGCGTACACTGGTGCGCATTCCACATTTGTTTTTCTGAGTCAGGGGCGTCCCCCTGTAAGTGCTGCACAGTGACCAAGTCTGGGGTGCCCGGCGTTGCTATCTTTGGCTTGCAAACAACTGCTTGTTTTTCCATAGTGGAAGCTATTTTAGACCCCTGGAGTGCTGGCAATTTCGCTTCTGTATCTGCCCTGTCATTGCCCTGGGTTATTAGGGAGGCATATGAAATGTCAGCGGAGCATTTAATGCTGGACAATTTGTTTGGGGTTGGATATCTTGGAGAAGGTTCTTTACATAAGCCTCATTCTGTATGGGCCTCCCTGTAGAGGTCAGAAATCCCCTGTGTGCCCAGAGTTGGCCAAAATCATGGGCAACTGCAAAAGCACAGCGGGAGTCACTGAAGACGTTAGCTACTTTGTCCTTGGCTAAAATGAAAGCTCGGGTCAGGGCAAAGTTTTCTGGTTTTTGGGCAGAGACTGGGGGCTGTAGAGATGCAGATTCCACACTCTGGGAGTCGTTTACCACGGCAGAGCCTTTAAGGCGGGTGCCCTGTTCAGAAATGTAGGAACTACCGTCGACTTACAGGTTTAAGACGGCTGACTGGATGGCCTTATCTGAAAGGTCCGGACGGGATGCAGTTAAAAAGTGGTTACGCATTAGACAGTCATGAGGTGGCTTCCCAAGATGCTCAGGTGGGGCCTCTAGGAAGGTGGCAGGATTAATGGTCGTACAGTAAGCAAAAGTGAGGAGTGGGTTATTCAGGAATGCTACCTCATATCTGTTGAAGCGGGCCTGGGTAAGGTGTTGCGTCTGGTGAAAAGTTAAGAGTGCCGTTATGGTATGGGAGGAATAAACCATCACTGCCTGTTGCAGAGTTATATTGGAGGCTGTTGTTAATAGGGATTAAATGGCTGGAAACATTTGTGATCATGGTGGAAGTCCCCTTCCAACTGGGTCCAGCCAAGTGGAGATGTATGGCACCGGTCTTTTCTTATACCCATGGGTCCAAGGTAATTACGAGAGGGTGGTGGTGGTGGTCCACAAGGGGTCCGGTACACTGGGGATCTTAAGTCACTGGGGTACAGTGGGTATCCTTAACAGGCCCAGTCAACCCCTTCTGGAACGCAAAATTGCCGCTCCATTTGATAGCCCGTATTGTCGGAGTAGGAATGTTGGGGCCGAAGGGGTCTCTGCACCATTTCCTGTTTTACCTTTGTGGCTTTCGTATCGCGACCGTTACTCCAGAAGTGGACTAGCGCCCTCCTCATGGCTTGTCGTGTGTGGTCAGGCCAGTTTTGACATTAGTGCGGATAGCTGAGGCTACTCCCGCAGTGATGCATTGTAGTAGGAGGGCGTTAAACTCTGGGGAGGCATTGCCTCTGTTGTAGTCATCGTCCCCCGCATAGGTACCGTAAAGTGAAAAGAAACGGTCCCAAAAATCTGTGATCTGTAGGGTCACCATAATCAGTTGTAGAATCAGAGTCGGTGTCCATCTGAGAATCTATTGAAGCACCGCCCCTTGCCAAAAAGCTTCGTCGTTTGTCTGTGGCCTTAGAGCCACCCTTCCTTGGGCTTTCCCTTCGACTAAGCCGCATCCTGGTTCGGGACGCAACAGGGCCATGGACTTGTCCTTTGGGCGGGACTTGGCTAGCAGTCGCTGGTGGTAAGGGCGGGACGGCTGACGGGTTAGCCGCATTACATGGGGGTGGCAATGAAACCGGGAGGTATGTAGGGGCTGTGGGTCGGACCATCCAATCCTCCTCCTCTTCGTCCGTATCATTACTTTGGAACAACAGGGGAACGCCAGACATATCAGGAGGTACCTCCACTTTATCCTTACTACTTTTATTTTTATTTCTGCCATTCTCCTTATACACCTCATTTACCTCTTCTTTATCCCTTCTGCTCTTTTCAGCATCGTGGTCTCCGCACTGAGACTTCAGGACTTCCCAACTCTTAGGATTTCCCTGTTCGTCACACACACTCATTCCCCTTCTGCGCGCATTATGTTCCCAGCTAACCTGCTTAGATTTATTTGTTAGGTCTTCGGCCGTTTTTCTCCAAATGTACATTAATAATTTCCATTTTTCTCCTGTATTCCGCTCCCAATTTTGCCTTTTCTGCCTTTAGGCATTTATCTACGTCCCAAGTTCCCCCCAATGGCCATATTTCGTTTCCCAATTTCTTATTGAGGCCTGCTGATAATTTACGGAAGTTACTCTCGTTCTTTGGATCGTCTTTACATAACTTAGATAGTGGGGTATTGGACCCAGACTTATCGAGAGTTTGTCCCATTTTTGTATTCTACCCGATCGGACGGTAGGAATCGCTGCGATTACCTATAAGATCGGTCTTTTTCCTTCACCCAGTTCAGGTTCCTGATCTTCCCGTGGGGGATTTCCCCTCTTAAGAACCGGTCTAAGGCAGGGTGGTAGTACTGGAGAACTGATCTCAGAACTTAGACCTCAAAACCTTGAAATTCACAACTTAAAATCCCAAACCTAAAACTGGAGACTCGAACCTCTAACAGAACTTAACTTAACTTAACTTATCTTAACTTAACTTAACTTAACTTAACTTAACTTAACTTAACTTAACTTAACTTAACTTAACTTGGGAGTCGAACCCCTCCTTACCTGTGGCACTCGGACAGGTTCGCGAGGAGTCCGTCAGAGGATTGTCGGTAAGCGAAGGGATCGATTAGGTGTCCGACTGCCTGAGAGGGATAAAGGTGAATCGTAACTTGTGGGTCCGTCCGTCTCAGGTGGCCGTTATACCCGTCGGTCGCTCACGCCGCTTCGAAACCTCGTCTTGGACTCCTGGCTGGCTCGCGAAATTGTCGTCCCGAAATCAATTTTCCCTTTCCGTCCGCTGTCAATAACACAGTGCCACAAGGTCGATTCGAACAAATACCTTTATTAGCAGTGCACTGATAGGAGAATTCTCTTCAGCACTCGGTAAGAGTCGCTTCCCGAGTTCTCCCCGAACAATGGGCAGACGGACATTTATGCAGGAATTGTCACGCACATCCCATGCAAACGACGCCGCGAGTTTCGGTCAAGCTATAGAGATCCCGAGACAGCTATCACACCTTTTGTCTTAGTATAATTGAGTTATAATCAAGGCTTTCAAAGGCAGGTATCACCCTTCATTGTTCAGACCAAGTCTTCACCTCGATGTTAATTACACTCAGTATCGCCACCTTCTGACATATCGGAATGGTTCTTTACCCGAAACAAAGGCAGTTAACATACTTAACATTCCAACCTAACTCGGGGGTCAGCAGCTTGCTAGTCCTTGCTAAAGAAATATAAATGCATATATATATATATATATAGTTTGCCATTTATAGGTATGGTTGCAATTCTTAACCCTTCACTTCCTCAGCAAGACATACTTTGGAGTATTCAAATACTTGTTTGTGTAAGAATAATTCTCCGTTTTTCATTCCATAGAATGTATGACATAAGGCAACCACAGTAATATGAAATTGGTTGATAGAGCGAATAACAAAATCATAGACTTTCTTCGGTTCTCCACCTCTGGATCCTTCTGATATTCACTGTTGCTTCGGAGTCCCCTGCGGACTCTATTTTCCGCTATTATGTGCCTGACTGTTAAACCATTACATAGAAGAATGTAAGAAATTGGCAGTAATGGTGTTACGATACTGGCAAACAACTCGTATGCTTTCCACAGAGGTGAAGAAAGGTGTTCAGTTATTAGGACGCAACACCAAGGTATATTGTCAATTATTCTGTAAGGCTCCACTACGAACTAAAATGGAATACACCTTAAACAGCTCCCTATTCCCATCGTCGCTATAATTATTGTCGCCTTTCTCTCAGTGCAATATTTTTTCCTCAGATTTTGACATCAGATCGCGATGCAGCGATCGAACCTGAAAGCAACGGTTAGCCAGACGGAGCAGTCCATGCTTGCAACTCTGAAGAGAACTGTCAGAGCACATACCGGAGTTATGTGCAAGAAATGCGCATACAAGTGGAGATTATTAATCTGCTCCACAATGATAGTAATAACAACCGCGGTGAAATCGGCCGCTGCCATTCCGAGTACCGAGTACCGAGTAATACATCGGGAAAGTCCACATTTTCCACGGGACAAGATCACAATCGCCGTTAAGTTAACTGCAAGGAGAACGTAAAGTAGGGTATTATGTTAAAAAAAACGTTTGGACCAATAGGCCTCAGTTAATTGTCATGGTAGGAAATCTCTTGAACGCACTGAAATAGCGCACTACATGGAATCGCCGCCTGTGGTACCAGCCTGCGTGCACTTACCGTGTCTGCATGCAAATGAAAAATTTGAGTGATATTCTGCACTGTAGAGCTGTGGTACAAGGGGTGAAAATATTAATTGTTAGGTCCACCTCTGGAAAATTAATGCGAAATAAAGTGAGAAGAGGCTGGAAAATCTCTGCAAGTCAGGCAGCATCTGCAGAAAAAAAATAACGTTTGAGGTCAATGTAAAATATAATATAAACACCATTATCCCGTGGATGATATAAACGAAGGTCAACGTTCACTCTTTCTCTCTAAAAGATCCAATCCACTCAACAATATATTAAACACATTAACAGCAACCCTTATGTTACGCTCAAGGAGACATACCTTTAGTTTTGTCTATAGCTCCCCACCGTCCTGGACTCTGACATCCTTTCTCTCCTGTTCACTGCCGGTAAAGAGTTTTAGACACTTTCCACGGTTGCGTCTGGCCTGATGTGTGTTTCCATAATTTCTGTCTTTTCTCAGATTGACAGCATCTGCATTGCTTTGATTTTCATTCATCATCTGACAGGGTGTCTTTGTTAATCGGGAAGCTTGGATCAATAGTGACCAGCTGCAATCATTGGCTGTTTTGTCATTTTTACGCACACAACCGACAATTTGTTCAATCCACTCACATTCTTTAGTGCGTCTTTTTTTTTTACGGAAAATAAACCCTGTTTCGTCTGCAGAGAAGTTCTGACCTGAACAGGACTAACATGAGCAAATGCATCCGAAAATATTGGGAAATGTTTGATGCCGGAAAAGCCGTAATGTGCTCGTCTACATCTACTGTACCTTGAGGCGATGAGTCGGGTTCTAAGTGAATAACAATCGAGCAATCTCGCTCAGTCACAGCAGCATGGATTCCAGTCCTGTGGAGGCAATTGTACGCGTACAGAAGGAGGAATGTTTTGCTGTGCTATGATGGAGATATCCTGGGCACCTGAAAAACCTGTAGAGCAGTTGCAAACAGCTGCAAAGGCGGCAAAAATTGACTTGTATCTGCAAAGGAAATGTCTGCCTCTCTATAAAATCAAATAACGAATTCATACCAACAATGCCTTGCAGATTGGAGTAATGTTGGAAATCAAGAATCAATGTCAGCATTATCACTCACTGGAATTATAAAATTGATAACGGAACTGGACAGGTCAAACTGCAATCACTGACACAGGCAGCAGAAAGAAGAAGCCACTAATCTAGTAACTAGATCCAGCACCTCACCTGGAATACCAACTGCTGCAAGTAGAGGATAGTAAATTTTCGCTACGAAGTAAATTGTTCGATAAGGCATTTTCTGAGAGAAGCTGTGATTAGATGTTCAAATCACCAACTGTCCAGACTATTGGTTCCTGGATTCAGAAGATCTTATACAGAAGAGGAAGAACAACTGAGCCAATTAGTGCAAACATTTCTCACTCACATCAAACACAACCCATTGAACAAACAGTATCTGTGATTCTCTTCCTATTTTTGCTCATTGTGCCATTGTGCAATATATTTTGCTCGACAATGGATATTGCAAACAATTGTTTGAACGATTTCTCTGAATAACATCTTGCAATTTTCATTTTTCAAACACAAGGTTTGAGTTGCTTAGAACATATAGCATCGAACAGTACAGCACAAGAATGGAGCCTTTGGGCGGCTATATCTGTGACATGCAATAAAGTTCTTCCGGTTGAAGAGTGTTCAATTCCCCGCAAATACTTGTGTCTATAGATTACCCTCTTAAACCCCACTATCGTATCTGATTCCACAACTACCCCTTGACAGTTCGTCCTAGGCACTCACCACTCTCTGTGCACTTACCTCTCAATCTCCTTGATTATTTCCCCTCTCACCTTAAATGCATATCCTCCAGTATTTGACATTTTTCGCTGGTAAATATTCTGATTGTCCATCCTATCCATGTATTTCATAATCGTAGAAATTTGTTTCCGATCTCCCTCTCAGCCTCCGACGGTCCAGAAAAAAAAATCAAGTTTGCCCAACCTCTCCTAAAAGCTCATACTGTCCAATCGAGAAAGCACCCTGGTAAACCTCTTCTGAACCATTTCCAAACCTCCACATATTTCCTGTAATGGGGCGATCGGAACTGAACACAATAATCCAAGTGAGACCGAACAGAAGTTTTAAACAGCGGCAACATAATTTCCTGACTCTGAAACACAGTGCACCAACCAACGAAGGCAAGCTTGCCACGGGCCTTCTTTGCCACCTTATCTATTTGCGTAGCCACTTTCAGGGAGCTCTGAATTTGGACCTTCAGGATTTCTCTGTTCATCAACGTTATGAAGGGCTCTCGCCTCCAGTTCGTAGGGATGGAAGGATCTCCGGAAACACCGCAACAATCTTTTTTCTTGCCTATTTCAATAAGCTGGGATATACCCCATCAGACCTCGGGACCTACCACCTTTATGCTCTTCAAGGGACCCAGAACCACCTCATTATTTACCTCGAAAAAACCTAGCACATAACCACGCCGTGCGCTACCTCATCATTGTCCTTGGTGAAAAACAACGTAAAGTACTCGCTTACTACCTCATCCACATCCTCTGACTCCAAGCATAAATTCCCTATTTTATCGTATTGGTTGTTCCCGCTCTCTGATTATCCTCTTGTTTTTAATTTGAGTATGAAATGCTGGAACAGAATCTTTCTCGGCATTTATTTGTTTAAATCGCAATAACGTGAAAATGATCATCATTAATACAGAAGAGCAGAATATGGGGTCCTATAATGAGGGGACGGGGTTTAATGGTCTGGGAAAACGAATGAAGGAACTTCCAAGCGGAATGGTAAAATGAATGAATGGACCTAGGTCGCCCTCCACCCCGAGAGCCGATTTCGTCCTGAAAGATACTGCGACCGATGAGATTTGACGGGATAACTCTTTACTGCTCTTCCTTATCTCTAAACAGCATCAATCCATCTAAATCAATTTTTGAATACCGTGCAATGGCTCAGGCAGGCAGTTTATTTATGAGATGCTCTATGGAATTTAGAAACAGATAGAAGAACTGTATTTTCCTGCACACAAATAAACCATTTCTCAGGAAGCAACGGACCTCTCCCTCTGCTCGATGAGGTCGCATTGTTGATCTTTGGTGTACTTCGTTGCATCAGTCATTTCGAGGGCGATTGTTTCCTGAATATTTTCTTTCTGAATAAACAACACAACTAAAGACGATGAAGTCGCTCTCCATGTCTTACCTTCCAAGACTCCAAAGGAAGCAATATCTTTCAACAAAGTAACCTATCGGTTTCTAAACTCCAGCGGATGCATACCCAACCTCTCCAACACTTCTTCATCAGGTAACCTGTCTATTGCACGTATTACTCCGTTAACCTTCTCCGAATTGATTCCAATGCATTGAAGTCATTAAGCAGAGTATTACTTCAATTGTATTGTCCACTGTGCTCAATATGTAGCCTCACCTGTCCTCCATGTTATTGAAGGATTACCTGCGTACTCTGTATTCTGCTCTCCGACAATAAGCAACAGCATTTTGCACCTTCCTCACTACTTGTTGTACCTGCACACGAGCCTTTTGTGAATCATGCATGAGAAAACCCAGATCCTTCTGCATCTCCGATCTCTGCAGTCTCTTTCCATTCTGGTAATAACTGGTGAGAACGGGCTGGTTCCCAAGGATCACACAGAGGAGAGCTGGGAGAATGTTGGCAGGGCTCAACGTTTGTTTAACCTGAGATACCAATTTCCCACCATTTCATTAATCACGAACATTCTGCAATGTGACACCGAGGATCAGTTCTGTTAGACCTGAAGCTGCCTCAAATTCCAGCTCGCAACCGCATGCAGTACTACCTAGAACAATACGTCATCAATTCAATTACACACCAGTCTAACACTTTTATACAGTCATTTTGAAAGTTGCATTATTTATCATTAGATCCCCGTTCGATCTAAAAGTAATATCTGATCTATATTAGGGCAGAAACAGGGCAGAGAGTAGGAAAATCATCCCGTTTGCAGTACGTGACAAATGACCAACAAGGAGTTATGAAAATGTGTTGGAATATTGCAGCGGATTTCATTATAATTCTTTCCACACGGATATGGTTGGGATATGGGACCATTGCCTCAGTGGCTGGTCTAAGCAGATACTTACACAATATTTATAATTTATCCAGATGGGAAGGCAAATCACCAAGGCATAGATGGCTATCGAGCAAGCCCAGAAAAAATGGGATGAGTGTGGATGAATAATCGATAGTCTGCACGGACATGCAGTGCCGAACAACCTTTTACTGTGCTGCACAACTCTATGGTTCTCAATATGCTATTGTAGAAGAACCAGCAACATTTGTGCTTGCACAGTATATAACGTAGTCTAGCAGTCAGATGTACCTAAATATGGTTGCAATAAGTACAGATTGAGAAGGAAATGTAAATTAATAGTGCAGAGTGAGTAAATTCCAGATTTGCGGAAGCACAAGCAAGACAGAAAATGAACCCCACACTCTCACCCTGTACCAGAGAGTGACAGGTACAGAATGAACCCCGCATCCTCACACTGTACAAGAGACTGACATTTACAGAATGAACCCAACACTCTCACACTGTACCAGAGACTAACAGATACAGAATGAACCCCGCTTCATCACACTGTACAAGAGACTGACAGGTACAGTATATCCCCAGACTCTCTCACTGTATCAGACACTGACGGGTACGGAATGAACCGCACATTCTCAAAATATACCAGAGACTGGGAGATACAAAATGAACATCACATTCTCACCCTCGCAGATATTGGCAGGTACAGAGTGAATCTGTCTCTGTCTCTCTCCCGTTGCTAATATTGTGATTTATGCTTCTTTTATGCCCTTTTACCCCCTGTGCCAACAATTTTTTCCAGCTATCTTACTCCTGTTCTTTGTTATGTTTTGCTTTAATATTTAACCCCCTGCCCATTCATTTGGAGAACAAAACATACCTTATAATCTTTTCTTTACTCTCTGACAGACGAGAGGGCCCTGCAATGGTGCCTTATACAATGGCTTGCACTCATTCACAAATTATCTCCTCCGTATGTAACATGGCCCTTTGACTGTTTACATCCATCTCTGCTCTTTAGATTCTACCCAAGCGTTCCGGACCAACTGTTTATGATTTGAAAGGGTGCGGTGTGGAAGAAGGATATCATGAACTGAGTGAACAGTAGTGTGTGTGTGTGTGTGTGTGTGTGTGTGTGTGTGTGTGTGTGTGTGTGTGTGTGTGTGTCTGTCTGTGTCTGTGTGTGTGTGTTTGTATGTGCGTTTGGTGTGTGTGTGTGTGTGTGTGTGTTTGTATGTGCGTTTGGTGTGAGTGTGTGTGTGCGTGTGTGTGCGCTTCTGACTGTGTGCGTTGAAAACGGGTTTCTAGTTTAGTGGTTTGCGGTAAGCGCAATTGTCGGTGGTAGTCCTGATGCTGAGTGTGGCGGGTGAGTGTGGAAACACGGTCGTTGCCCTGAGTCGGATTATGTGCATTAGTCTACAGAAAATAACACATGAAAACAGGCAATGCAATCAACAAAAACACAGCTGTTTGCTGGACTCCACACCATTTGTTTCACCAGCGCTGATAGGTTGCTGTAGAGAAGTTATTTCGGACAGCAGAGTAGTGTGTTGCTGGCCAGAAGTCTGGAGGTGGAGGAATCAAACTTTTCCATAATTCCGACTGTCATTACCGACTCACCAACACGACCATTTTGCACAAAGCTATATCATCACTTGTGCTTTGATGCCACCTTCATCGAACTGGCAAATATTCAACCCGGAACACGCCCGGCAAATCAACTTCATACCCTCACCAATCAAAGCTGCAACTGATGCAAACTCCTTACGCTCCCTTCTGGTAACAATTCCCATGGAGGCGCCTCTGCACAACCCGAGCAACACTTCACCACAGGGATACCGGGGAAATGGCCACAGCCAGGAGAAAAGCAACAGAAGGAAGCTGTATATGGAACCACATCTGTACACGGCAGAAAATACCTTTAAACTATTCGATCACAGACTCGTTGCTATGTTTACACAATGGACGAGATCATTACACAACAGTCAAAATGTTTGCACAGTCGGCACCCCATGAGATATAGTTATGCACACTGCATAATCTCTTCCTTCCTTCCTTCCTTCCTTCCTTCCGTCCTTCCTTCCTTCCTCTCTTTCTTCCTTCCTCTCTCACTTCCTTCTGCCCTTCCTCCTTTCCTTTCTTCCTTCTTCATTCCTTCTTCCTTCCTCCCTCCATTCCTTCCTTGTTTCCTCCCTCTATTCCTTCCTTCCTTCTTCCTTTCTCCCTCCCTCCCTCCTTTCTTCCATTCCTACGTCCCTTCTCTCCATCTTCACTTCCTTCCTTCCTCCTTCCCTTCCTCCCCTCCCATCCCTCCTTCTTCCCTCTCTCCATTACTCCCTTTCAATCTTCCATTCTCACTCCTTCTGACTTTAACTCTCCCCGATCTCTGATTCTCTCCCTCAGTTTTCCTGCAGTGTTTCCTGTCTTCTCTTCATATGTCCTCATGTTTCTCTCCCTATCGCGCTATCATGCTCTTCCTCAAGTGTAATAGACAATAAAGAGTGTCAGGGTTTGCAGGAGTAAGTGAAGGGGCTGCTTCAGATGTCGAGATGAGACCCGACAGAGTGTATGATCTCATAGATGAAGTGAAATCGCGACATTCTGCCAGCAACATGTCCGAGAAGTTGAGTGTCGGAGTTCTCAACATTCACATTTTACTCCAAACAGGATGACGGAGTCACGGTTGATTACATCCTGGAAAATGATGGTAAGAAGCAAAGGCGGTATTCACACCAGCCTCCTTCCATGCCCACTCATTACACACTTCTGGACTGTTCCTCTGTGGCTCTTGTTTTCACCATCACAACCTGCACGACTCCTGAAATACAGGCAGATTCCCTACCTCAACTATTGATTCTGTTAATCCGTTCTGTATTTTCATTGTTCCTTCGGTAATTCGGTCGCTCCAGAATTCCCACATGAATTTATTCCAGATCTTCACACTGACAAGCAAGGGTTTAGAGTCCATGGGCTCCGTCAGAACACGGAATCATTTTACAACAGGCCGCGTCACAGACCCGAGACCACACCCTGCAACTATTCCATCTGCTCAGAGGGTGGGAACAAGTGACGCACACTATTCAATGTGACACAGTATACAACAATCTCTGAAACGCGAGAGGAACCTTTAGCTGTGCGATTTGCTCCGTCATCGTCCAAGTATCATCGAAATGCTGTTCATTTTCAGGACGTTGAGGCGCTGGCGTGTTGACACATATTTCCTTTCCCTGAAGACAGGGAACTGGGATCTCCAGTGGCGACGAGAATGGGAATATAGGTGTATTCGATCTGATAGTTCAGTGGAATGTCTTCTCCCATTTCCCTGAGAAGCAATAACTGGTGTCGGTCTGAACGTCACAGCTCCTGCATTCAGTCAGAGCTCACAAAGTCCAAATATCACTAATAGAAACTGAGGAACAGTCTCCCCTGACTGTGTAATGCCCTGTTCTTCGACAATAGTTACAGTCGTTAATTTCGGTGTAAATAATATAATGAAATATGTACATATTTTACGCTGAAGCAACCTGGTCTCTCTGGAGTAGGTTAGAACAGTGGTGATATCCAACTGATCCAGCAACCCTGAGCTGTGGCATTCACAGTTATCTTTTCTTCCTTTTGTTCGGGGTGACTCATGCTGAATCACCAATAAGCATCACAGATTTCTGCGCAGTCTGTCAAAACCAGGGACCCAAACGAACTCTCTCAATCTTTTCCTGCCTTTTACCAGTTACAGTGCGAATATTGGGTGGCTGGCACGGGAAAAAGAAACACAAGACTTAAGTCACCAGTTTCATTTCCAGCCACACACCTAGTGCCCTGAACACCAGTTCTGAACCCCTCGGGAGCCATCCAGCTGCAAGTCACGCGCAACACGAACTTCATTGTGGTTGAGCTCCACATAAAGTTACCAGTGTAACTGACATTATTTAATCAAAGGATCAGGCATAAATGAGAGTTGTAAAATGGGGAAAGGGAGGAAGGAGTGAAAGGTTCAGGAGTTGCAGAGCTCAGGCAGTCACGGCAAACACAAAGATTAGATCTGGGTGTGAAGAATACAAAGTCTCAGCACTCTACTGTAAGGTCACAGACAGGTACACACAGCGGTACACTCGGACCCAGTGTCAGGAGAACACGGACCAGTCCTCCTCGAACACTGCTTGAGCTTTGCTAATAATAGAATACGATGTGCCGAGAATGTAAGAGGCAGCTGTCGTTATCTCATACAGCTCAGAATTTCACTCCAACCCTCGCCTTCACTCCGCTCTCCATTATTATCGCTCTCTATCTCACGTTCTTTATTGTGCACAGTTTTGTTCACCCTGTTATAGGAAAGATGTCAATAAACTGGAAGAATGGCAGATAACATTTACTGGGATGTTGCCTGGGTTTGGAGTTCTCAGTTACAACAAGAGGTTGCGTGGACAATTAGTTTGTACCTTTTAACGTTGGAGATTTCGAGGTGACCTGATGGAGGTATGCAGCAAATGAAAGGCATGGACAAGGTGAAAGCACATCGTCTTTTTCAGGGCGTTGGTGCCTCGAAGGATTTTCAATGACACTTTCAGTGAGACAAAACCCTCTGACACAAAAGAACGGAATTCATCCCTAACTTCATCCAACATCTCAGCATTTACCTTTGGCAAGGACTGAGCTTTATCAGAATGTCCAAAACGCCTTCGATGTTTTGTTTACACTACTTGCAAACAAGCATTTGGCACTGCCTCCTTTTCTTTCTTCTCTAGCCTCTTCATTTCGATCTCAGCATTTATCTTCCTTTGTTCCAACACTCGTCTTTGTTGTTCTGCCTCAGCCTCAATCCACCTTTGTTCTCGTTCGGCCTCTTATCTTTGCTAGCTGAACCTGGGCATCACAAATCTCTGGGTTACTCCCAGGAACCTGTTTTAACACTTCCTCCTCGAACACCCCCATCTCCACAAAATGGCCAGCTATCAGTTTCTGAATATCTGCCTATTTCACAGACGGCTTTGCTGCTGCAATCTTTAACGTTCGGGAAATGCACAGCAAACCGTCCTTCCTCATTCCCTTCAATCCCTCAGACGTTGAGAACTTACCAATGGATCAACATCCATTGTTGATGGTTTCCACACACACAAGCCAATCGAAAAGATATTTATCAGGACAATCAACAACCATTCGTCCAATAAGCCCCAATTTGTTTCAAGCCCAGAGCCCTCGTACCAGTCTTGAGTTCGATCTCTGATCACTCTCGTCGATCTTGGGATCGATCCCGGACGAGCCCCCAATTTGTCACGTACCAGCAACAATCGAAACACAAAAAGCCATGTATAAGTGTTACAATTTATTTATTATTAATTCCTTGTAATAATAAAGGAAATAAAAACGTTAGATATTAAATATTGACCCCAAACTAAACTCGAAGTGTGTGTGTGACAAGTTCCCAAACCCCCAAGTCTTGGAATAGTTCTCAGTTTAGCAAGTCATAAGGTAGAACGATAAGCAAAGGCTTTTGCAAAACCACAGTCTATTGTAGAGAGAATAGAGAGAGAATTTACGAAATCCACATATTCCACGATGGAACCTTTCGTGGATTACCCAGTTTCGATCATAATCAGGAGATTCAGAAGATTCTTCAAGAAGTTAAACCTTTATTTGCAAACAAAGGCTGTGACGGCCAGAGAGCTGATTACTGAACGCCCCTGAGCAAAGGCTTACAGCTCTTTTTATGGCCCCTTCTTAGTCTAGTTGGCATAACCAATCGTCAGTTTCAACAACAGTGATATCTAGTTACAGACCCCCACTTCGCATCACCCTGTATTTCGCCAGTTATTTTCACGTGTTCCTCGAGTTACGCTTTTCCATAGTTGTTTTATACTCTAATTACAATATACTCTAATTATTTCTGTAGTACAGACATCGGTACCAGGCACAGGGTCACGCTCATGTCACCATGCTCAGTCACCCGCGAGTTACCTTACTCTTCCCGCCCGCGGGTTTTCTCTTCCCGTCGATGAAGGAGAAGGGGCCAGCGCCATCTTAGGCACAGAACAGATTATGAATAAACATGTCTGGTGCCTCTATTTTCTGTATATTATATATTCCCGCTTTGAGACATATAACGTTCTCACAGAGAGAGTGAGAGTTCAAAGGGCATCACATCCAGAGACGAAAGCCAATCATCCCAAAAATGGGTAAAATGTACTTTTTCGTGGACGGTCCCCATGGATTCACTCTCTATTGCCTGGGCTAGAGGGCCTAAAACCCATCCCTTCGCAACGGAGACGGGGCAAAAAGACCCTGAGGCCCTCACAGATTCCCCCCAACATAAACATAGCTGTTTTCTGTAGCGCTATCATAATCATTCAGCTTATCGCCCCGACTCAGATCATAGAAGTATGTCGTGGCGACTTCCTTTTCCCAGTGCGTTCGCCTCAGCCAGTGCCAGAAGCATCGAAAACTGTTTCGCCGTGGCCCGCACTGAAAGGAACTTAAAACATGATAGGAATCAACACAACACAATTGTGAAAATAAGCAGCACAGTACCCATAACCATTGCATTATATTTAGCCAAGCCCCCCACCCGCCTAATTGACTCTTCAACCAATCATAGAACTGATGTTTAAAACCAGCATTCTGTTTAATCTCTTCCTTTATTTTTTTCAATTTATCCATCGCCTTAGCAGAATATCCTTCTGGCAAATGTTCTCCAGACAGTACACAGACACATCATTTTTTCTGCCAGTAACCAGTCTAACGCTTGTCTGTTTTGCCATGCCATTTTGCTGGTTGCATTCAATTGCTCCCCTAATGCGGAGAGGGCATCATCAGTGCAACTGATAAATCGCTGTTGACTACAACAAATATAATTTATCCATTCCGCATTTTTACTGACCCCAATAGCAGGGATTATCGATTCCCATCCAGCCGCAACTTCGTTCCTTGCCTTAGGTTCATTGCCAAGGAATGAGATTGGGTATACCCCTAGGCTGACCTATACTATCAATGCGAATTGCCGGGTCAGGGGTGTATTCTCTTTTGCTACGTTGCAAAGTCTGTTGTTGTGGTGTGTTCAATTCTATACTTGGGTATAAGGCAAACATCTTCAATAGCATAACATGTATCACGCTGGCTCTCACAGATACCTTTAACACAAGTCCTGATTACACTCGGGCAGTGCTGCGCGCATTGTGCCACATGCTGTTTTCGCCAATGGGTGCAGGTGGAGGAATTATATGGCAGAGGCATTATATGGTGTATTGGTCTCGCCCTGGCACACAGGTAGCAGCTTGTTCTGGCCATTATTGCTGCTGTATAGTTTGCCCATTGGTACCAATAGTTAGAGCGTGTCTGCAGCCATGCTAAGGAAGTAAATGTTGCACCTCTTTTAGCCCTCCTTCTCAGGTCTCGCAAAGCCCTGGTATTACCATGCCAGGTCTGTCATTTCTGCCAAATTGATGGTTTCAAAATCTGCACAGGAGTCGACAATCTCGTTATCACAGGGGTTAGGACCAGTCGTTCCCAAATCATCCCCATCCCCACTTTCTGGAGAAGGGTTATGCTCCACAGGCCCATCATTATCATTCTCCGAATAATCAGTGTGTCTGAAGATCTCACCTACTAGCTGGTTACAGTCTTGCGGCGGGGCAGTGATTCTCCGCTTTTTCTGCTGGTTTTCCACTACCCTTTCCCCACTCTCACTTACTGCGGGCTCAACACCAGGCTGTACCTGTGGAACAGCCTTGGTGCAGTGGTTAAGATGATGCCAGGTGGGCCATTCTTCCACCTGAACTGCGGTGGGCGATGCCTTCGTTACCGTAAAGGGCCTTTCCCTTATTGGCTCCTTCCACTTTTTTTGGACTGCCCTCACATAAACCTGGTCTCCAGGTTTAACAAGTCCTTCTTTCCGATCTGTCTTTGGCTCTTTTTGTTTTTCCTGTGTATAGATATACTTGTGTATCATAGTTAATTGTTGCATATACTGTTTTAGTTCCAATTCTAATTGTTCCAAACTAGGTCCTTTGTATGGGCCTCTCTATTTGGGCTCTGGCATGGGTCTGCCACTGAGCATCTCATGTGGGGTCAAGCACGTTTTATGATTAGTCTGCATGCGATAGCTCATCAGCGCTAATGGCAGGGTATCAACCCAGTTAAGCTTAGTGTTTGCACAGATCTTATTCAGCTTAGTTTTCAAAGTTCCATTAATTCCTTCCACCATACCTTGTGACTGGGGATAATATACACATCCAAATCTCTGTTTTAGCCTCAGAGCTGGCAATACCAATTTAAGAACTTTTTGGATAAACGCCGACCCATTGTCGGAACTGATCTCCGAAGGTATTCCAAATCTTGGAATTATTTCGTTTGTCAGAACACAGTTCCTGCTCCTAAATCTTAAGAGGGCACTGCTTCTACCCACCTACTAAATCTATCAATAACCACCAGCATGTATTCCTTTCCTCTTACTGCCTTTATCATATCCACATAGTCAATCACTAAATGTTTGAATGGTCCTTCGGGTACGGGTATATGACCTATAGGAGTCGTAATTCCTTTCCTAACGTTGTTTTGTGCACACACCTCATATTGCGAAAATATGTGATCAACCAACGCCTGTAAGTAGGGTGACCAGAAACCATCTTTTTTTATCTTTCTCATCACTTACCCCCTTGCACAATGATCTAGCCCATGTGCCCCTGAAATGAGTGTAGTCAACAAAGAGGTGGGTGTTACCAACAAACCGTCATCCGTGCTCCATAAGCCTTCCTGTTCCCGCTTGGATCCTATTCGTCTCCACATTGGCTGTTCTGCGAGATTTGCCTGACCTTGCATTTCATTTATGTCCTCCATTATGGGTCCTGGATTCAGACTCACCTGAGGTGCAATAACAGCCGAACAACATCCAGAGGTTTTCCTGGCTGCTTCATCCGCAGCCTGATTTCCCTTTGTCACCATGTAATTTCCTTTCCTATGCTCCTGGCACTTTATAATATCCAATGCTCTGGGTTTCATCATCGCTGTTATTAAATCTAGAATTTGCTGACAATGCTGTATAGGATCTCCATTGCTTTTCTTGAAACCTCTTTGTTTCCATACTGCTCCAAACAAATGACATACTCCATGAGCATATGATGAATCTGTATAGATATCAACTTTCTCACCCTCCATCATCTCACATGCTGCTGTCAGAGCCTTAATCTCTTCTAATTGGGCTGAACAGGTTTGTGGACATGCTTCCTGTTTAATTGTTTTAAATTGAGACTGATCCTGTTGCACCACCGAGAATCCTGCGTGATTCCCATAATGATCCCTGTAGAAAGAGCCATCCACAAACAAAATATTTTTATCTTCATTATCCAACGGTTCTGACTGTAAGTCCACTCTTAATTTAGCAAACATCATCGTCTCCCTCACACACTCATGGTACTCTCCTTCATAACCCAGTGGAACATAATCGGCGATGTTACTTGTGGTGCTCCTTTGTATAGTTATGTCTGGAAATATCAATAACATCAGAAACGCAACTATCCAAGCTGATGTCAGTACAAACTTTCCCTTTTGCCGGTAATTCTGCTACTTTATGATACGTGTACAAAATTACAGGATAACCCATGGTCACAGATGATGCTTTCTCATAAGCATAGTACAATGCTGCCAGTCCCTGGTAACAAGGCGGATATCCCTGGACCACCTCATCCAATTACGCACTGTAATATGCTATTGACTGTTTTATTATCCTTATGCCCGTCTCCTGTGTCAGCACTGCTGCAGCATAAACTTCCTGTCTGTTAGACACATAGAGGTGAAAATCCTTTTCATAATCAGGCACAGTTAGTGATGGGGCTGACTGCAATTCCTGCTTAAGGGTGTTAAATGCTATTTCTGCCTCCTCATTCCACTGCAGAACACACTTCGGGTCTGTATGTCCAATTTCCTTCATCATTTTCCTTAATGGCGTCACAATTTCAGCATATTCTCCAATCCAGTCTGAACTGTATCCTGCCATTCCAAAAAATGTCATCATCTGTCCTACTGTCTGAGGTGTGGGAGTCTTATTTATTGCCGGAATTTGATCCGGCGCTATCGACTTTGCCCCTTTAGATATTATTCTACCCAAATATTCTACTAGCCGTTGACAAAATTGCAGCTTCTTTCTGGATACTTTATGACCTCCATATGCCAATCTTTCCAATAAGGCCAAGGTATCCTGCTCACATTTTTCCTCACTTTCGGAGCAAACCAACAAATCATCTACATACTGTATCAGTGTACTTTCCAGTGGTATACGCTCTAGGTCTGCCTACAAAACCTGGTTAAAAATATGCGGTGAATGCTTAAATCCCTGCGGCATCCTAGTATAAGTATACTGATTACCTCTGTAAGTGAAAGCAAACAAATACTGACACTGCTTTGCCAGGGGAATGCTGTAAAAAGCCGAACACAAATCAATTACCGAAAACAAACTGCTTCCGGTGGAACATTAGTCAACAGCGTATGCGGGTTTGGGACTACAGCTGGCCAATCTTCCACTACCTCATTCATTGCTCGCTCCATTTGGACTTATCGGCTTTCAAGACAGGTAACAGTGGAGGATTACAAGGGCTATTCGTCTTCTCAAGCACTCCTACCTCAAGCAATCCCTGTATTGTTATCTCAATTCCCTCTGCGGCTTCTGGTGTCATAGGATATTGTGGCCTTTCAAGTAGAATCTTTCCCTGTTTTAATTTTATTTCTACTGGGCTTGCTGATCTTATTGTTCCTACATCTGTATCATGTTGTGACCATAAAATGGCTGGCAGTGCCTCCAGCCTTTTATCCTTCTTCTGGCTATCTTCCTCTACCATCAATGCCATATGTCATTGAGGAGTTACTTAGATCTCCTTGGGACCTCTGTCCATTTCTATATCTACTGCTATCTTAATATAGTCATTGTCCTCAGACATCTAGACCCTTGGTGTCACTGTCTGCCAATCAATAATTGTTCCCGCTTGCCCCACCATGGGCGCCAAATCTTTGAACTGGTATCCCTCATTAACTGACAACGTTACATGGGGTGCAGCTCCTGGCACCTTGTAACATTTTTCAGAAATGCATTCCGTTTTATTTGTAAGGCTGCTCCGGGCTTTGCTATTATTATTACCTTACCTTTTAAATGCTGCTGGGTATCTACTTCATTGCGCCATTGTCTCTCTCTATTTCTTTACACTCGGTGCCATCTAAAATCACTGTACAATGCAACTCAGTCTTGGGCGGCTGAGCTTTAGGTAATATTGCCAGAGTGCCGTCTGTCAACTTCCTCCAAGTTTTCCTGATCTGATCTTCTATGTCTCTAATCTAATACACATTCGCTCCTCTAGCTTCCGCCATCACCAGTTGAGTGCTTATTTTTCCCACGCTTAACCCATCCGGGGTGCATTCCAATTTCAATCCCAGTTTTAAAAGTGCATCTCTGCCTGACAAATTGATTGGAGTTCCTTTGGACACTAGAAGAGGCAAGACTATTTTGTTGTTCCCCATCCTTAAGCTCACTGGAGCTGTAAATCGTGTTTATTGTGCTTTTCCCGAGATCCCTACAGTTTTAACAAATTTTCCTGACATGGGAAGGTGGAAGGCGTATTGTGGTTGTACACCAGTGTACGCAGATCCAGTATCTGTCATAATTGCCCTTCTAAACTAATCTGAACAATAGATTCCTCTTCCGCCTCCCGTGTTACCATTGGGTACTGTCCCGTGCCACCCGGGTTCGCTGGGCACCCCTAGCACCTTCCATAGGGGTTCTCACGTCCGGTTGGACCTGCTGGGCTGATCCATGATTAAACTGTTGCTCTCTACGCATCAATTCCTGCTGAAACGTGGCCGGTCAGGGTTTGTACGGGCAGTCTCTCCTGAAGTGCCCTGGCTGATTACATCCCCAACACAATCGTCCTACCCCATTTCTACCTGCTTTTACACTGGCCCTTTTTGCCCTCTCTGTCCCCTTCCTTGGGAGCTCCAATCCTGTCTAGGCTGTTGTCTAAATTTGTTTTGCCGCTGATATGGCGTTTGAGGAAAGGCTCGCCCAAAGACGTTTATTGTTGGCATGGGACGTGCTAGCCCTTGTCTGGCAGTATAAGAGGCCCCTCCGGAGGTTGGCGCTTCGTTCATTTCGGTTGGCACAATCTGATCAATTGTTATCTGCAACATTTTTTACCTATTTCTTTTTCTTTCTTTTAAATCTCCACCAGCTGAATCTGTGTCAGTTTTCTTTGCACCTCCTCCTGCTGCTCAATCAGCCTTTTATTGTCTTTTTGGTGCTTTTCGACTGCATGGACTACGTGGTCCCTGAATTCTTTGTAGGACATTGACGTCATCCCTACCACCTCCTCGAGTCTGGACTTGATTTAGGGGGCATTGCATCCACGATAGCAGCCCTAAATATCGTGGTCATCAACTGATTACCCTCCACCTCTTGTCGGTTTCCAGGTTCCACTTTTTGAACTGGTTTTCTAAATAAGTACTGGGTTTTCATTATCTCCCAGTGGATCCCTTTTAAAAGCTTTGGGGTTCACTTTAGGTGGGTAAAAAGTTCTGAGGGCCTGGCATACCCTCCGTCTCACTGGGTCAAAATGATCACCATCAACCATTGGATATTCCGCCACATCTGTTAAGCCAGCCAAAAACATCAGTTCTCTCAGTTTTGAGGTCCCCACTGCCTTCACCAGTAGTGCCTCCAAGTTACCCACTGCCAATACTCGTCCTGTGATCTCGTCCTCAAAGGCTCTAATCTATTTTCCAGCTCCTTCATGTATGCTGGGTCGTGCATGTTTCAGCACTTCCAGGTCTTGGGTCCCCCAAGGAATGTACTGTACGTGTCCTCCTCCCTTTACCAGAACGGGGTATAATCCTTCTCCACTTTTTCCCATTCTCTGACTTTCTGTTTCCTCCTATGACTCTTCTTCAGTTCCTGATTCCTGTTCTGACTCCTCTTGAGATCCTGATCCCTCCTCCAACTCCTCTCTCTCTGATTATGCCTTGGTCCGTATCTCTTGCCCCATTGCTCCCTTGAAGCCACCCTTTCTCTCATAGTCCGTTTCTATCGGTACGTTTTCCAACATTAGTCCAACCGGAGTCAATTTTATCCTTCGCTATTCCTTATGCCTTTTTCCCTTCTCCCTTTTACGCTGGCATTTTCCTGACGCCACTGATATTCCTCAAACTCCTTTTGCAGCCTTATTCTTTGTAGTTCTTTAACTTCCTTTCCCAATTCCTTTCAATTCCATCCTTTCCCTTTCTCTCTGCAAGGTCTTCTTTCTCCTCTCTAAAGCAAACTACTCTTCTTCTAACTCCCACTTTTTTCCTCTGTCTGTCTTTTCCAATCCTCCCTGCTTTTTGCATCGTCATGCCACTCCATCTCCCCTTCTATTTCCAACGTTGTATTCACTACTGGGCATTGTTTCGGGTTTCCTTCATCTGGATAGGGAGGGTTTTTTTCTGCGACTCTTACATCTGTATGTAACGTTGACTTTTCCTCCTCTTCTTTCATAAGAAATTGTTTCTTTATTCTTTTCTACCACTGCCTGATATGTTTTCCTCACCCTTTCTTCGTCCGGCCTAAAAAAAAATTAGTATCTCTGTCTCCTGTTCTCTTTTTTGGTCTCTTTTTTGATTTGTCTTTTGGTTTGTAGTTTTTGATTAATCCATCCATTTTCTCACACAAGCTTACGTAAAAACATCCCTCATTTTGGCCACTTCGTTAAAAGATTTTTAGTTCTCTTTTCCCATTTTTCCGAAATTCTTTCGATATCTTTTTTTGGATACTGGAAACGTTCTGCTTAATATCTCAACTACAGTTCCTTTCCCCATCATGTTGTCTTAATAGGGTGTTTCTCCGAAATTCATAACTCACTTATTTGATAATTTCTTACTGGTATCACTACTTTTATTATACTACTTCTACGCCAAACCTTATAATTTTACTACCAAATCATCCAGCTTTCGCATTATTTAATTTTATTCAATTTATCAATTTATTCTTACCTCTTTTGTTCTGCCCGTGCAGACCCCTTCCTCGGGTGGTATCCGCAGAACTTCCCTTTAAACCTCGTCCGTTCAGACCCTTACGTTTCCTAAGGCGGTATCCACAAGAACTTTTTCTGCACTGCCCGTTCAGACCCTCGTTTCCCGCGAGGCGGTATCCACAGGGACTTACGAACACCACATGGACTTTCACTTTAATAAATTTCTATTGTCTTATCTCTACTCACCCCACCGCGCAGTTTTCGTGATCAATCCTCTGAATCTCCTTTAATTTCAATTTTTACCAGATTCTATGGATCGCAGAGACCCCTAGACAATCGTTCAACACTTCTGTGTCCCGGAGACCTCCCACACCTAACTGAGTTTTATTCCGAATTAATAGCGAAAATGTTCACCTTTTTGTCTGGGTCGTCACCCTTTACTCTTGTCGTATTGTGGGGGTCCCCGTAGGACTGGAAGCGTGCTTGATTTGTCGCTCTTTTCTTATGGGTCTCTTTCCGATCCTGCTCGCAGCGCCAGGTTTTTGTGGATTACTGAGATTCGATAATAATCAGGAGACGCAGAAGATTCTTCAGAAGCTAAAACCTTTATTTGCAAACATAGGCCTGTGACGGTCAGAGAGCTGGTCACTGAACACCCCTGCACAAAGTATTACAGCTCTTTTTATGGCCCCTTCCTAGTCCAGTTGGGATTATCAATCGTGTCAGTTTCAGCTACACAGCAACATTTGATTTATAGACCCTCGTTCCTCAATTCCCTGCAGTCTGCCATAATTGTCTTCTTATGTCTTTCTCTAATCTAATCACAACATATTTGTACCTTTCTACAGTTGTTCTCTAAGCTAATCACAATATATCCTAGTCATTTCTGCAGTATAAACATTTGTTACTAGGCACCGGGCCACTCTTAGGTCATTGTACTCAGTCACCCGTCAGTTACCTTACTCTTCCCGAGCGCTGGCTTTCCCTTCCCTTGGTAAAGAATGAGAAGTAGCCAGTCGCATCTAAGGCACAAAACAAATTAGAACTAAACATGTGTGTACAGCCTCTATTTTCTGTATATTCTATCGTGGCAGTGTGTCAGAGCATACTGAGGCGCTGGATTTCGGCTCCGTTCTCTGCGGCAAAGTGTGTTCGAGTTTTCACTTGCCAGTTTGGACAACCAGTCGTTGCAACGATCAGTATAAACTGTAACACGGTGTCTATTGCTAATCTTACCGATGTTTTGTGATTGCTGTTTCACACCTTCATGTTGCCTCCCATGTTGGCAAATCAAGTCAGTACCAACATTACGGAGGATGATTTCCTGCATTGTGATTGAGGAGGATTTCTCGATTGGAATGTGAGAAACCGACTGGGAAAAATGTTATTCGGATATAATACCGTGCACGGGGAAGTTATAATTAACTCCAATGAAGAGGTGCCTCGAAACTGTGATCAAAATGTGGTATGAATATCACAGTGAGTTCGAACATTGGTGTAGTTCAGATGACTGCAGGACTTTCAATCCAACAAAGAGGAAACTCTGAACGTTTAGTTGGCAGGTAGTCTGAGATGGATCGCGGAAATACACCGACTGATCCGGTTGTGAATGGAGAATAGTTATTGCTTGAAGATCGAAAGCCTGAATTCCAAAAGGCGATCCTCAGGAGAGAAAGGTGTAACATGAAACGTATGGAAGGTGGAATACCATGAAATATAGATGTAGTTAGGAACAGAATAATGCCGAAAGGAAACACTCACAAATTTCCTAAACAAGAAATGATCCTGAAGATTGGGAATGTTTTAGAATTCAGCAAAGTGTTACAAAGAAACTGGTCTGCAAAGCAATGGAAACATTGGGAGAAAACGCGAGAACTGTTGAAGCAAGCTACATGAGGATTAAAGTGCACGGACGAACAGTTGTCCAGTAGATTCAGTGATACGAAGCTTCATCGTGGTACTTTGCACGGATGGGTTAGGTCGCCACTTTGCCACGGTTGGGTGATTGGTCCATGCAATGTACTGACTGGTTCAACCAATTTTACTTCCACCCCTCGATATTTTTCCCACTGTCACGCAAGTGAACCGTTGGCGATTACAAGAACAGAAATTGACGATTAGACATGTGCACAAGAAACATTAACAAGGATCGAATTAATATCGAAATAACGTGAGGGATGGGCGACCGGTGTTTCTTTTCCTTTTGTCCTTTCTGTTATCAGTTCTAGGGCCTTAACGGCAAATTCAAGTGGAAATGGGAAACGGTTCCGATGGAACACGGAAGACACTTGGACAAGTGAGTGAAAGTGACAGAATAAGTTGCGACCTAAATATGATGTTTTGATAAATGTGAAAGATTTGCCGGAGCAAATTATGAACACAGATTTCCGCCGATGGGGAATCCACAACAAACATTTATCAAACCTGGTGAGGACTGATGGCAGGAGGCACTTGTCCACACACAAGTTATGGACTGTACTGTGAACTTACTTCCTCGCTGAGGCATCGGGTATCCGTTCCCCCAGACCAGCTCTGTCAAGTTAACCTCACCTTGAATTCCCATGTGGATCAACATGAATTGCAGTCTGGTTAGAGCCAAGCATGGAAGACCTTTTTCATCTCTGCTCTCAGATAATACAAACGGGAGACACTGGAACGCCACGAACGGCACTTGACAGGTTATATATTCGAAGGTATTCGGGTTTCAAAAGGTGATGGGAGAACGAAGCTTCCTCATCCTCTCATCCCACCCAACTTATCCTCCACAGTGTCAGCATTCCAGACGAATTTTCCAGTTGTCAGCAGGCCTGAATGATCACCCAACAAGACATCAACGAGAAGAACCGCAGCTGCCTCCAAGACACGTGTGCAAAGGTCCACTGCAGCGACCTCGGAGATATCCACCGATGATTGGAGCTGGTGGACAGATAGGAGGATACCTGGTCGGCGAGAGGTGACTCATATCTGGTTGAAAACTTCAAACCTACATTCAAAGATCACTACCTTATTAATAACCAACAACTAACTCCCGCCACAGTGTGTTGGGCTCCTTCAGTGAGGTCCGTGCCAAATCTGTGCCCTCCTGCACTTTTCTAACAAATGCCAAATGAATCTGGAGGAAGAACAGCCATGAATATTTTCAATACGTTCTGCTTTTATACCCCACCTGTGAAATTGGGACATTCATCACGTTCGTTGATCGTTTCCGATTGTCCACCGGCTGCGATGATTATGCATTTCTGGGACGCTTTATCCGTGTTCCTGTCCTCCAAATCTGTGAGCTAACCTGTTCCATTAAATGCATTCATTTTCTTGACCCACCGATGTTCAGTAAAGTTCAGCAGCGGCTCGTTGGTCTAGGGGTATGATTCTCGCTTAGGGACGTATTTGGGCTGATGTGCGAGAGGTCCCGGGTTCAAATCCCGGACGAGCCCTGTTTTATTTCAGAAACACCGATTTTCTCCGTGGTTCTTATCACTGTCGCAAGGTAATTGACCCATAATTGAGCAAGACAGGAGATGTGTTATGAGATGCAGAAGCTTTGTCTGCGTGGTGAGCCTGTGGAAAATGATGGATTTCCATGTTGATGGGCGTTGTTGGCACTGATGTGGAAGAGCCCGAAATAGAGAAGTGAAGCGAACACCTCTTACTTTGTTTTGGGCCAGGACACGAGTGGATCGAAGTTGCAGATAATTTAACCGACACTGACGGAAATTGTGTCCCAACCGCGAATTCAACGCCCTCGCTCACACTGGTCACTTTATTGTGTCGTCACTTTGGGATTGAAAGAGCTGGAATTTTAACTCTGACCTCAGTTTCTGCTGCCCCAGATTTTGTGTCGTAATCCTGACTTTCTGACATCACTTGACGGATGTGATTATTAGTTATAAGTCGACACTGAGAGGCTTGTTGGGGAATTCCACAAGGAAGAATTGATAACTGAAGGAATGAACACAATCCAGTAATATTGAGGTGGAAGTGACAATTCCAGCCCGGCTTTCATTTGCAGCGTTCATTATTTGCGGATATTTTCCATGTTCGATCAATTCAACAGTGGCCTGATTTGCAGCAGTCTCGTGTGTGGACCCAACTCCGCAGTATCATACACCAGTCGGCTCATTCTCAAAATATCTACTTTGTCTCATTTCACGCAGCTGACCTTAAGTATGAACGGTTGCCAATAATGTTCGTTCAAAACTGTGCAGGCGAACTGATGGAGAGGCGAATTCACCCAGTGTGTGAAGTGACCGCGAGATCACTCAAATGAGCAACAACCTGAGAGCTCCATGAGCGTCATTTAATTTAACCGTCTGGCGAACATCTTCAAATCCATGCAGTCGTCGATGTTCATCTGTCCGACTGACGAATGGTCCACACAGTTCGTGCAGCGTGTCGATCCTCGTGACACCACTTGTCGCTGCTCCAGACTGCAGACATGAAGACATTTCAGTAATGAACGAGGATAATTTTTTTTACAATCACTCACATGGAGGAATCCGGGGGAATATCGAATGGACTTGACTGGACTGCTGAACATCGACAGGGACGGAGGGAACACCGAGGATGCATTAACTTTCTCTGCGCATCAAACTGCACTCAGAAGTTGAAGGAACACACACGTCCGGTTCACTGTGAATGGAGGTCCGTGTTTCACGGCGCGGCGACCGTCACTTTCATCCTATCGTGGAAAACTCGTTCATGCTCTGCACAGAAGGCAAGGATATCACTACACACTCACCTTCTGAACTAACGGTGCAGAAAACACAGCTACAAACGGCGCGCTTTCTGATGGTGTCGGATTGAGGATTCACCCCCTCACGGATCTTTCTTGCCGAAAACAAAATATTTTCAATACCCATCTCAGCGGCAACAACCACAAATCCGACAGAGTTTAACGGTGTCCGGTTGAACGCAGCCAGCGCTGCGATAGCCGAATAGTTAAATCCATTGGAGATTCTTCATACAGGTTCCAACCCTGCCCGCAGCGATCACCCTTTAGACAACAGGGACCAGTCGTCCAACTGCCGATAGTAGTTTTAACCTCCTGTCAGGATTTCCCATCCCTCGCAGATTAGGGCAGACCTTTTCCCCACACGAAATTGGGTAACCTGGAGACACAACATATTCTGCAGTTGCTGGAGGAACTCAGCAGCTCAGGCAGCATCCATGGAGAAATAAACAGCAGACGCTTTGGGTCGAGACCTTTCATCAGGACTGGGAAAGAAGAGGACATAACCCAGAACAAGAGTAAAGGGTTTGGGGGAGTAGTACATACAAGCAGGGGATAGGCGAGTCCAGGTGAGAGGGGAAAGATAGCAGGGTGGGGGTGGAGGTGGGGGAGAAGTAAGAAGCTGAGAGGCAATAGGTAGAAGTGGCAAAGGGCTGATCAATAAGGAATCTGGAAGGAGAGGGCAGTGGACCAATGAATAATGGGAAGGAGGTGAGGTAAGGAAAGGCAGGAAGAGATGGTCAAATCATGAGGGCGAGGAAAGTGGGAAGAGAAGGGTCATCTGCGGGGGGGTCGAGTGGACAAGGGAGTCGCAGAGAGAGCGATCCCTGCGGAAAGCGGAAAGAGGAGTGGGTGGAGAGATGCACAGTGGTGGGATCCCGTTGGTGGTGGCGGAAGTTGCGAGAATGTTGTGTTCGATGCCGGAAACTTACCGGGTGGCATGTGAGGAAAAGCGGGACCCTGTGCCTATTATTGTTGAATGGGATGGAGTTATCAGAAGTTAAAGAAATCGATGTTGAGGCCGTCAGGTTGGAGAACCTCAAGGCGGAATATAAGGTGTTGTTCCTACAACCTGCGTTTGGCCTCAAGCTGGCAGTAGAGGAGGCCATGGAGAGACATGTCAGTTGTGGGAGTGGAATGTGGAATTGAAAGTGGTTGGTCACCGGGAGGTCCTGGCTTTTTTGGCGGACCGAGCGAATGTGCTTGATGAAGCGGTCACCCAATGTGTGTCGGGTCTTAGCGATGTACAGGAGGCGCAACGGGAGCAGCGGGATGCAATATATGACACCCTTGGTACAAGGAGCAAGACTCAAGGAATCAAATTCCCTCCGTGCCAAAGCGGGTCTTCTGGTCTCCAACTGGGGGCCTGGGTTCCAATCGCACCCCTGACATCTGCTGATTTTTACATTTGTAGTTTTGACTTCTTCAGTCGAGGTCAATTATTTCCAGTGAATAAGACCAGAGCTGTTTCAGCAGATAAAGATGTGTGGAAAAAAATCATCGCGTGGTTTTCTCTAAGCGGATCGGAGTGCAGCGGAAAGAGTGCGGGCTTTTATGAGTGAGGGGACGTTGGTGAGGATAGTCCGTGGCATCTTCTCAACCCTGGCCATTGGTTGGACAGAGTGACGTTGGTGCCCTTTGGATAGGTTATTGTTGACTGTTTCGTAAACGTTTTTTTTGAAATGAAACACAAGAACAAAGATTTGACGACATATTAAGTCGCCGTTCCAAATTATACACCTGCCTGGGAGCTCAGTCCCCAGTTTTAACGCCTTGCTGGGCATGAGAATTCCAAGACGCTCCTTCCGGTCTAGGTGACCACGTCAGCGGGAGATACCTGAATTTCGGCCACTCGATATGATCATAGCTGCTTTGCCCCAGGCCTCAACCTCTGTTCTTGGCCATTCCACAAAGCCTTGATTTCCTTGATCATTCGTACATGTATCCACGTCCTCTTTAAATCGTCCAGTTACTGATACTTCACAACCTCACGTCCTGGAGAATCCCTGACATTATGACATATTTTCCTCGACCGTTCCTCTACGAATTGTGGAAACATCTCAACATCTCCTCAATGATGTCCCATTAGAAACTCACACGGTTCAAAAAACCACCCCAATTCTATCATGTAAAGAGCACAGTTTTAACTTCATCAGCTATTCGTTATAGCACACTCACTCCGGTAATAAGGTTTGTACATGGTTTCCGAGCCGCATCGAACGCCACACTATCCTTCACTGAATAAACGGAGGAAATCTGTACACATTACTCCAGGGGCGGCCTTACAAACCCGTACAATTGGAACAAATGTTTTCTCTATTTCTAATCTTCAATCTCCTTGCAATAAATGACAATCTGCCAGTTGCTTTCCTAAATACTTGATCCACCCGCCTGCGAACCTTCTGTGGTTTCATACGGAAGGACACCCCGTTCCCTCTGTATCCTCATTTGAATTTCTCTCCATTTTGATGATAGCTAATCCACTGAAGTTCATCTGTTATCTGTTCTTTCTCCTGATTAGCTTTTATTAACTGGCTGCTGTTTCATAAAAAATAAAGTCCCAGTGCTCAGATCTATTACCAGCTTGTCCACCTTTTATGATCTCGTGTTTGATTTAACATTCTCATTCACTTCCCATGTTAACCTATGGGTGGTTCATCTTTCTCACTGGTTCACCCTCACATCCCGCATCCGGAATTCAGTTCTTTGGTTCATGACGAGGCCTGCAGGGTTGTGGTCCTGGCGAATTCCACATTGTCCATGGGTCAGGATTTGCATGCAGAGAGCAAGGTCGGTGTCATTTTGTTGAGGGAGAAAGTCTTTTTCAGTGAATATCTGAGAGTCATATGTTTGATTGAGAGGGAAATTAAAGAGCTGATGCATCGTGCGTTACTTGAGCTATTTGGAGGTCCTCTATTCTCTCTGACGTGGGTGAAATTTCAGTGGAACGAGGGACGGAGAAAGAAGTGTATTGAGCAGAAAATTGTGTGAAACTCGTGATAGATTCAGTGGACTTGGAAGCGAGATTCTTCCAAATGGCGGACTGAGTTGAACAGTTTGATCCAGATGACAGGCAGTGAAGGCAGACATTTGGGTGACCATTGTCTTTCGACTACGTGGTGACCTCAATGTTTTTAAAGTCAGGACGGTTCACTGATGTCACTTTAGTTTGTGCTGTAAATATCCCAGGCTCAAAAAGACGGATTGAAAGTTTTTTTTCAGCGACCGTGAACATCAGGCGAATGAGTTCCAAATGTCCAAATGGAGAGGTTTCCTTTTCTATTAAAATAGGAATCCTTTCCAGCTGCGTTCCAGTGTCATAGACACGAATTACCTCCGATGTTGCCGGCAATTATCTCCACGAAAGCAAGAAGATGTACTTCGATTTCGAGATACATGAGCTCTTCTATGGTTTTTTGAAAATATACTGTCCTATCCTGGTTGTTCTTGGTGTCACCAGTAAGTCAGTAAATCGCTTTATTGTGCTGTGAATTATCCTTAACTGAATTCCCGATATACGGAGATGCGATTCATCCAGTACTTACTCTCGCAATGAGTCTGTTAACACGCCTCCGGTCCTTGCTCTGATCGTTATATCCACAGGCTCATTGGCGAGCTGCAACGGACCAGTAAATGGACACATCAATCTTTTTCTCAGTGAAATATGATTTGACGGACGTCAACCATTGTTGGGTTGCATTTTATGTTTGCACTGAACCCTTCAATACGACCTGACAGGTGTGTTTGTATGTGGACTGGATTATTGAACATGGTCAGGAACAGGAACGTGGACTGCGTGGATCAGTTCAGAAGGGAAGTGGGTGATTGACAATGATCACCGTGATCCAGTACCAGTCACACGTGGTACCAGTGGACTTGGATACAGCTTGCGTTGCAGTGAACACTGTTATGTTGCAGTTTTCATTCCAGATTTACTTAACTGCCTTTCTCTTTGTCGTTTTATGGGATGTATTCCAATTGTATGTTTGAATAGAACAGGCTAACACGCCAGTCGGAACGGCTGGGGAATACTTTGTGGTAGGACTGCAACTGTCTCTGTTCCATGTCCAGCTCCATCTCCCTCTAATTGTTTGTGTTTATTGTGACTTGAATACATTGAAGCTTGGATCACTTCATTGATACAAACGTCCTTCATCTCGTGGATCTTTGATCTAATTTCAATAGCTTTAATGTTCCATGTCACATTAATTGGGCAGGTATCCAACATACTGTCCGCAAGGGTTGCATAATCCAAGGTAGATATGGTCTGCTTAAAGGTACAAAAATACAATAAAACCCACAACAGTCGTCGGAAATCTCTGTTCGTACCCAACTAACTGCTGAAAATCTTTGTAATCGACACTCATCAACAGCAGTTTGAATGTATGTTTGTGATGATCCGCCTGGATACAGACAGCAAATCAAATCACTCAACAAGATTTAAAGGTTCGGAGTAATTTTCGGGGCGTGGTTAACTCGAAAAATCTTCCCCTCATAAAAACATACTAATTCTGGTTCCTTTATTTCAAGCATGTATACCTTAGCAGCAGAACCTACAATTGAAAACGATTTGAAAGTGCGCAACAAAATCTAAGATTGGAATTATACGACCATACTATCAGCTTCAGCATGTTCCTCATCAGACAGATGTCTGCACCATGAAGGAATTCTGTCACAGGAAGCTTTGCTCCTTCAAGATTATTCTTCGACTACACGAAAATACTGAAATTGTGCTCATTCTGTCTTGTTAATTTGTCTCTTCAGTTTTTCTCACAGTTAACCTGGTGACGATTGTGGTCCTCTCTGGCGGAAAGTGCGGTCTCTCCAGTTGTGTCACCCGCTACCTGTTGGCCATGGCAGCGGCGGATCTGCTGGTCGTTATCTTTGGTCTAACACTGAGACACATTCCAATTGTTCACAGCATGCTTTTTGTGAAGATCATCCCCATGTATAATTTCCACGCTGTCCTGCTTCACGCTGTCACGGAATGTTCCGTGAGGTTCACAGTCACGTTCAGCTTTGACCGATTTGTTGCGGTTTGTTGCGATTAGCTGAAATCTTGGTGTTACACCAAGAAAACGGTGGACTGTGCAAGAACAACCTCACATCGAGGCAGCTCCACACAAATACAGAGACTGAGATACTGATATACATATTTAGACACTCATAGAAAGATGCAGGCACAGTAATAGCAAGAATAAGAGACACTCGGTGATGGATCCATATACAGCTGCAGTTGGAGTCAGTGAAAAGTCCACTCAAGAGATGGGAGGTGCACGCTTACACAAATAGAGGGACAAGTACACTCAGCCAGGAGCAAGCAAGCGCAGGTACAAAGGGAAATATATTCACACACACAGACACACACACACACACAGACACACACACACACAGACATGCACATACAGATAGACACACAGACACATAAAAGAGACACTCACATACAAACAGACACATGCAGTCACACACACAGACACACACACAGGCACACACAAACAAACACACACATACACACACACACACACACACACAGAGCTACTCAGCAAAGCATTTGTAGAATACTAAATTGAAGAAAATAACAGAGCATAGATGGAAGCTTATTGCTGACAGACATCAATGACACGGACAATGTGAAGGGGATACACTGGTTGCGCGCATTTTAATATTAAAATACTAATTCCTGTGATCAATTCAGATGTTGTATGAAACGATGATTTCAGGTTATTGTGTATCGCTTGTAATTGCTGCTCACATTTTTGAACACGAAGATAACTCTTTCCATATTTCAATATAAACCGGTTGCATGATCAATTTGACATCTCTGCGGACCTCTAGAAAGTCGTTTTGGTGAGTGGGAAAAGTGATTGAACAAAATAAATCGATTTTAATCCGGAAGTTCTATCGAGGTTCTGTTTAACAGAAACATGGAAGTATTACAGTGGAACTGAGGACATTGTGCCATCGGGGACCTCCTGACACTTTGCAGTAGCAATACGACTTTTCCCACCCTCCGGCTTTTTCTCGTAGTTATTGCGGATCTTCTAAGCGGGAAGGGGTTCCTTCAACAGTTTAATTTCAAGCGAGGGCTGCCATCTATTCAAACATTCGAGTATATATTTTTTTCAATTCTTCTCAAGTCCCGAGTCAAATAAATCTGCTCAAGTCACATTTTCCTGAGGTAAGGTAAACTTAAAAGATCACAACATTTAGACAACCATTGGGGCGAGCAAGGTGGACCTTTCCAAGTCCTCCTTACATCCTCTGCCACAAGCTTTTTCCACGTTAATCTTGTATGTCTTGGAATATTCTGAATTTCAACTTTGCATAAACCATAATGTATTAAAATGAATAATATCCACGACATCCACGGTGATTGGTCCTCTATCTACAAAGACCGAAACGGAAAACCTGAAGAGAGCACAAATATACGGCTGATTATTGAGCTAACGTTAAAAGTTACAGCTCTGCTGGGGTGTTCTCAGTAAATAGGTTACACGCACTGCCTTCGCATTTGCGTGTCTCTCGGGGTGGCCAGAACGACGGTTATTTAAAGTGCAGAATGACTTTTTTTTCTGGCGGATTGATGGTGGCCATGATTGCCCCACACTCCCACTGCCAATTTGTAGACAGCACGTGTCCAAATGGAAGACGAGGTGTTGTTCTGCACATATTCATTGGGCTTTGTTACAGCACTGCAGGAGGTCACAGGCAGATTATTCGGTGTGGGAGTGGGATGTTGAATTAGTTTGCGGACAACTAGAAGTTCAGCTTTACCCTTGTGGACAGAAAGCAGGTTTTCTGCAAAGCGATCAATCAATCTGGTCTGGTTTCTCCAATGTGAACTCCAAATGCAGTACACTGGATTGGAAGGTTGAGTCCCTGCTTCGCCTGAACCGATTATTTGGACACCTGACTTTGAACAACAAGGTGCCCAACCAGACCCGGCGAATCGCCAAACAGAAGATTCGTTAATTTGCTGGATTTTCGAATATTTCTCCCAGTCACACAATCTCCTCCACTGTCCAGCTTTTCTTTCTGAAATGGATTGAGATCCAATTTCCAGGTTCAATATTGCAAGCAATTCTGGTCCAGTGCCACGTTCTCCAGTGTTGAACATTCTTGACAGTGTTGCCGTTCCCTGATTGGTCTCCCCATTTGTGCGGGCAGTGCCTTCAGTCGGAGCCGAATTTGCTCAGTTGGGAGAGCGTTAGACTGAAGATCTCAAGGTCCCGTGTTTCGGCAGTTTTTTTTTTATATTCTCTTTGAATCTCGCTGTCTCAGGGCACAATCGACGCGGAAGATTTATCAGTGGGCTGATACCTGGGTTGACATAGGTACTTTCAGTTTCAATGACATGACGGTGATTTCTATTTTATCTCAAATCGTATGTTCCTTCTGTAATGGGTGCGAAGTTTCAGAGCTGGTGTGTCCTCCCCTGCGATCCGACCTGCTGAAAATGCCGCACACTCCGGCTTCCCAGCTGCGGCTCCTCCCAACACCACATCACACAAAATGCATCGGGGAGTTGGAACACAGTCCCGGAACAAAATGCGCAGAATAGCAGACCCTGCGACAGGGGGACATGTTCACCTGCCCATATTCAGGAGACAGGATGTTGGAATCTGCTGCTCTATCTCTGACTCCGCCACTGTCCGCTGGGAGAAAGGACCTTCTAGTTGTTTCAACGCGAGAAGATGCTGGAGAGCAACTGGCCGCAGACGCTTTGTGTCATGTACCAGGAGGTACGTGTGTCTTTGTCATTACGTTTGGTGATTTCTCCGGTCAATCGGATTGACGAAGCCTCAGGTGTATCATAGATATTCGAAACGGTTGAAAAGAACATAGGTCCGATTGCATGCCAAGTCTCACAGTGAACTGCTGACAAACAGTGCGGGTTAAAAGAGAGACAGTTTTTGACTTACCGTTTCTCGCCATCACACAACAGCCACTGAGAGTGGAAATATGCACTTTTCTGTAAACTGATTCTGAGGATTTCCACCTTCCCCTTTGTTTTCGTTCATTCCCGTGTCCTCTCACCCATTCTCTTTCCTCTCTCCTGCCCTCATGACGAGTACATGCGGTGACCGGGGTGCATGCGGTAACCGGAGTACATGCAGTGACCGGAGTACATGCGGTGCAGGAAACCGTTTTCGAAAAGGGCGGGGTTTGAATTGGTTGTTTTGAACAGATCGAACAGATGTGGTGGAGGGCGTGAGCGGCAGAATGAACCAAAAACTTATGGTCGGTAAAACGACGGTGACAGCACTGGAATCTAGAATCTTCTGATGCCTTCACATCAATCACCGAAGTCAGACGCCTTCTCCATTAGGCCACACGGTCCCTTCCTGTTCCAGGATGCTGGAAAAAGAATTGAGAATGATACTGGGGCCGGCGTTCTGTGAGAAAGCGAGAAGAAGGAAGCGCGCTTTTTTTCAAGCACACAGACAATTAGCCGGTATGAAGTGTTTTGAGACGTCGAATATTCCCGTGACGGAACTGAGCGAACTCCCTGAAGAGGAGGAGTCTTCATTTCTGATCGAAATTTTATTAGTCCGTTTTCCCCGTTTCACCCCTTTCTGCTGACGGATACGTTGTACGCTGGTTCGCTGCGATGTGTGGGGAGAGCTGTTTCAGTGTCGTAACCAGTTGTGAATTAAGCAGACTACCTGAGGCAGGCGTGACGTTCCCTTCTCTGTGTGTCATCCGAGGCACCACACGGTTTCCCTCATCCACAACACCAGTGTTATAACGATAACATACTCAGGGTCCTGGATCCCAACACTATGTAAAGGACAGGTGGCATGAGGTGGGATGGTTTCGACGCTACATCGTTAGCCTGTTATTGTTACTCTCGTTAGTTGACAGTAACTGAGGTAAAGTAGTTAACCGTCATCTTTCCTTGACACCTATGTGGGGCGTGTTGAGTTGACAAGTGTCGCAGACAGAAGTTGCAGCAATGTGTCAGTAACTTAGAATCATTATCTTAAATTGTCTGCAGTTACATTTTCACCGGATCTGAAATATCGTTTGAAAATTACAGTAAATAAAGAACAGTGAAACCCTGGAATTATCTGCCCAACCTTTTCAGCCAGAAATCCGTAGAGTCCAGGATCCGCACCACGAAGGTTCAGTCGTGGTACAGCAGTTCCTCGTTGAAACTAAGTTCAGAGTGATGTCGCCCACAGGGTTGTACGTTGGGAGCTGGGGAATGAAATTACGATGGGGATACAGAGACTGCAGATGCTGAAGTCTGCAGCAGCACACAGATAGCTGGAGGAACTGAGCTGGTCAGGTAGCATTTATGGAGGGAAATGTTCGTCCAGCGTCTTTTACTGCTCCAGATATTTCCCTGCATAGATGCTGCACACCAGCTGAGTTACTCCAGCGCTTTGCGTGTTCAAAGAGATAAAGATATCAGAGCAAGATCTCGTGTGTCTACATGTGACATGAAACATTTCGTACATTATTATGGAAAGGCTAGATAAATTACCTCCTTCGGTTTGCACTCACACCACTGCAAACATATTCACTTTCAACTATTTCAATATTGGAGTCCCAACGAACAGCAAGACGCCAGGTATTAGAGGCAAAACTTTCGCCGTTGTCTTTGAGCGCCTCGGTTGGGATGATATACTTCTGTATAGATGTCAGTGTTATTCACTTCAGGAGCGTTCGACTGTTGATATTCACAGATGTAATCATCGGCTTCTTGGTCCAGTCAACAAACTGTGGAAAAATGAAATCTCAGATCTACTCCTCGCAGTTTCTGATTGATTGGCGGAAAGTCGAAAGAGATGAATCAACTGCTGAAGACATTGTGGGACATGCTGTTGTGAAAGAGAAAAACATCATAAAACTGAAGAAAAATCAGAGCATCACATGGTAGGTTGTTAACACAGCAGGATGTGTACACACAGGTTTGAGTCCAGTGGAATGAAATGGTCCAGTTCTGCATGGATAATGAACGTTCTAAAGGACAGAGAATTAGGGTAGGGTTGGTATCGAGACTGGAGGATTGGCGATCGCAAGACATCTGGGGATAGAACTGGGGCTAATTATTTTTTGATAGATATGGGTAAGTTTCAGTGCAAGATTTACAAGTTTGCCGAACTTACCATGCGTTCATGCAGAGCAGGAATTGCGGAGCATTAACGGTAATACTTGCACGAAGACTTAGAGAGTCTGTCTGAATCAGACCGTGGGGATGCATCCACTCTAAACCATTTTCTGTCCAGTCCTTCACCCTTTCCAGTCCGTGTGTGTTCGAGAATTATGCTGTCCCTCCACTCATTCTGCAACTATAATGTTCCTCTGCATCTTTACTCCACCGAGAAAATGCGATTTATTACCTCCTCTGCATCTCCAGGCTGAACGCGCAGATTGCTGCTTCAGTCCAAATGAGCCCCGAAACATTCCACAATTACCCGCTTGCCTCCAAGGCCTTAGTAAATTCCTGTGGAGCTTTTATTTTTTCTCACTTGGACAACCAGGACTACCTTTTGCAATGACTTCCTCACTTTTTGTCCGTTTAATTATCAGCGACAGGTTACCATACACCATTCCCATAATGAATGTAAAATGTCTGTCCATGGAGGTGCAACCATGTCAGCAGAAATGTAACCTGAGATAACAGAACAGTCGAAAAGTGAAAACAACACTGAATGCTGTTTGTCGGAAGTTAAGGAACAGGTGAAGGAAAATCGGCAGTTTCACCTGTCTTTCACACAGCAGTGATGAAGTCGAAAGCAACATTTCATCACACAGCGTTTTCCATGTTAACGTGGAACGTGTCTGGCAGCGTTTGCTGATTGGTGTTCTTCAGTCCGAGCACTGACCCGCCCTTCCGCAGTCCCCTGTATATTACGACCTGGACCATTCCCGGATTGACCTGTCTTCGGTCCAAAATCGGTGGCCTCGTACGTTGATCTGCCTGGCTCTGTGTTCAATCGCTCCTCACGTCCCCTCTGCAGGTAGGTTTCAATTGCACCGACTTCACAAAATGTGCATTCTGCTCCCTCTTCAGACGTTTCCAAAGTCTACATCCGCTCGGTATTCACCTCAGCGAACAGCTGGAGGAAGTCAAGGGGACGGGCGAAACCGGTCGTCACCCCATTTTCTCTCGACTTTTCATTCCATTCTCATTCCACCAAATGTCGTGAGAAATCTTATTGCAAACTTTTCCTTTCATGACTCAAAAACCATAACGGTTTGTATGAAGGTGAGAAAATGTGGAGTCTTGGTTTTTAAGTGAACGTGTTTAAAGCTCGTTACCCAAACCAACAGCTCACGGCGAGGATGGGATTCGAACCCATGCGTGCAAAGCACAATGGATTAGCAGTCCATCGCCTTAACCACTCGGCCACCTCGCCAGTTTTGCATAATCGGCCTATGTTTTTTTAACTCAAACAATCTTCTTATATGTCCCACACATTCACTTTCACGTTTTCCTTCTATTACAAGTTACATTTCTTGGTCACCTTGACCAGAATTTTAATCCGTTCCGAATCCTAAAGGTTTAGCGATTTTTCCAGATTATCAATTTGTATCGTTTTAGTGCAATCTATAATTTCCCCAATCAGTCCCGGCTAAATTGCTTTTATAATGTGCTTTTGGGCTTTGCGATCATATACTACATATTGAAATAAATACAGCGGGAAGGTTGTGAAACTGCATTGAATCTCATGACAATTGTCATGAGATTTAATGCAGTTTCACAACCTTCCCCAGAAAAACTGCCAATGGGTCCGACATATCTTCCTTTGCTAAGTTTGCTGTCAGATTCAGCTTCAACCTTCTTTCTCCTGGCGAATGAAACCTTCAATCCAGATGAGAATCCGGTGACAGGTGGGAGCAGAATTGTGACGTCCTTGAGACCTCCGGGCTAACAACCCTGCTGTGCCGTTTATAGCGTCTCCCTTTCTGTGTTACACTGAAGTGCATCAGGTCACACTTCCCATTCTTGGCAGAGCAAAGACAAGGGCATTTCCAAGTTCAGGATAATATCGGATCCGGTAAAGCTGCAGGATACGTGCAGTGATATGTGGGAAGAAAGTGAAGAATTTAGAGTTCGCAAAATATGACATTGTTATGTATTTGGAAAGTCCACGCTGTTGCAGGATATAATGAGCTTCACTCGTTTTTTTGTCTTTGGGAAGCGGATCGCGCAGTTGTACTTCGATTAGCGTGCATGAATAGGGAAGTTTCGGATATGGGCCAAACACAGGCAAGTTGGACCTGCTGAGACCGGCACCTTAGTCCACACGGTCGAGATAGACGAAGGCCCTATTTCCGTAATGGGTGACTCTCTGAGATCTTCGGTTTGAAGACAGAGCAACAGCTGCATTTAATTGAATATATGTCTGATTGTGTCCCTTTCAGGCCTCTTGATTTCTTGAAAACAGATTTAACAATGTTAACAGAGAAACAAAGGACTGCAGATGCTGAATACTCTATGAAAATCTATAATGCTGGAGGAATTCAATAGGCATGCAGTTTGCGTGGAGTAAAACAGGCAGTCAACGTTTTTCAGAATATTCCTTCAGAACGTTTCCGCCTGGTTTCAAACGAGCGGCCTCTCCCATGGTAGGCGAACGCGATAACCACTGCACTACAGAAGCACTGTCGAACACTTCCTGTAGACTGCAGCAGCAAGTCTGAACATCCCAATACCCAACGGACACTTCCAGATAGTTGTGTGCTTCTGTAACATGAAACTGGAGCTGAAATATCTGAAAAAAAAACACGTTCTCTGCCACAATAAAGGATGGAATCCATCGGACCATTCCCGCTGATCCCAACACCCGGGGATAATTATGTCGCTAAATAACGTGACTCCCGCTGAATCAAGGCGAGGGGTGCGAAGTGCACCAGACATTTCACAAAGCGTTCCTTTACGTGTGTGAGAGACGGAAGGAGAGAGGTGTAAATCTCACAGACGAAAGGGAAACAGTAACAGAGATAAATTAACAACAATGACGTCCACTGGAGTCTGTGGGAGAGAAACGGAGATGGAGACGAGGAGTGGAAGAGTTGGAAGGAGCAGTAGTGGGAAACTCAGAGACAGCGAGATCATGATGGAGGCGATTGCGTTTCATGCCAGGTTCTTGATACCGAACTGGTCATGTCCCTCGTCCGGCCGCCGCTGGGAATGAATTGTCGAGCAGATGTTCAAACTAAAATCGCATAGCATGTTTATTTACAGCAATATCTTTGGGCAGCTGCGGTCAAGCTGAATGGTAACGGCAGGAAAACGCGCTTCTTTCACAGCCTGGAGCAGCAGTCAAAATGGCGTTCCTGGCCAGGATCGAAACTGGGGACCTTTCGCGTGTGAGGTGAAAGTGACAACCGCTACACTACAGAGAGCGCCGAACCCTTTGTCATTTACACGAAGGGCTTTCATGGAACGCTGGCGTGGGAAGAGGCAGATTTGGCAATGTTTCGTCCGTGTTCAAAATGTCCACCAGCTGGTGAATAAATGGGCTCGTCCGGGATTTGAACCCGGGGCCTCTCGCATGTTATGTACTTCAGAACCCGAAGCGAGAATCATACCTCTAGACCAACGAGCCCACATCCGTCTGATAATCACAATGACACAATGAAACAGTTCAAATTTAGTTGTTGGAAGCCCACTGTCATTTCTGTTGCTGAATGTCGCAATCCGACGGAGATGAGAAAGGAATGGATGAACAGGAGAATGAAGAATATTCTACACTGACCATCACCAGGAATATTCACGAATTAAGAAGAATCCCTTTCTTCATAGAAATAAGTGAAGTAACTTCAGAGAAGATGGAAGAGAAGAAGGTGGAACAGAGAAGAAGAAAATACGAGAAGATCAAACTTTGAAACAGAATTATTATTATTGCATAACCCTGTTACAAATCCCAAGAACATCGAGAAATGCAAGTTGTATCGTTATTAAGTATCTTCTCATTTCCGTCTCTCGCTTCTCGCACAGAGAAAAAACAACAACATGGATGCAGTTCATTGCTGCTGAGCTCAGTGTAATTTGAGGATGACCAGACAGTTTCTGAGAAACATATTCTGGAAAAAAAATGTGCACTGAATTATTTTTTCTCTTTATAAGGAGAGACCGGTGCAGTTCATGTGGAATAATTCACACACAACGGTAATACCTTCCGTCAGAAAGAAAGTTCGGCGGAATTGAAACCCTGTTCCACGATAAATTGCCGATGGGATGTGAGTGGCGGCGACAGCTTGTACTTGTCACATTCAGCAAGCAGAGCGGATCGTTGGTCGCAGGGAACGTCACACAATTTCACTTCATTTAAAGCGCCAGACGAGGCGGGAAATCTGGTGTCCAAGCCTAGTACATACAGAATGGTATTAAATAACGCATGGAGTCACTTCTCTCGTCCTCGCAACGGTGCAGAGACCGACAGATTTATACCCAGACCTGCTTGAGAGCCAGAATTCAGAATACTGGTCTTTTCCAACGTCATTCGAGGAGAAATGTGTTCCCGGAGGTGAACAAATTCGAACGATCAGCCACCCCCATCGCTGGAAGCAAACTCATGATAGTTGCGTCGCCGTAGCCTTTGTTCTTGTCTCGTTCAACAGGAAAAATGAACAATTGGTTTCAAAGTCCTTTCCGTTTAAGGCGGTTGATAAACGCCGGTAAAACATTAGTTTGTTCATTTTATTTGTCATGAGGACTTATTATGAAGTTGTGGTGAGATCACACAAAAAGAGTTGAGTGTGGTGGCGAGGTGGCGGGAGAAGGACTGAGGGAGGTGCAAATGGAGGCGAGGCATCTTTCGGCAGATCAGGCCGAATTGGCACTGTGGAGAATCCATTCCTGGATCCGGTCACACAATGGTCGGAAGTGGGTGGATCCTGAATCTGAGGAAATGAGCAGCATCTGATGCAATTCCCAGCCAGATGATGCACAAAAGCTGGTAATGCAAGTTACATCTCATTGCTACATCTGTCTGACGGCGCCTGAGCTCCGTGGCCTAACTGGTCAAAACGCCTGTCTCGGGAATAGGAGGTCCTGGTTTGAAGTACCAACGGAGCCGTTCATTTATGAGGTGAATTGCCGTGTGATGAAGGCGGGTTCCATGCAAGCACAGCCAATCAGGCACCTCCAATCATAAAACTAAATGCTGCAAAAAGGAAGAGAACAAATCGAAACTTCCAGAAATGCTACCGGTCTTGCAGTGTTTGTGGAGAGAGAAACATGGGCGATCTGTTCAAATACATTACTTTTCCGATTACTTTGTTTTCAGTTATCTTGTGTTCCACTGTGTGTTTTTGTTTAGGGTGATAATTGTTTGCATAACGCGAGTGTGTCCTGCTTTGTGACCTTGCCCTTGTGCTGTTGACAAACTGGTTCACACCGTGGTGCACAGGTATTTTCTACTCAAACACCGGCTATTTTGCTACTTATTTCAAAACACCAGACAGGCTGCATTACAGATATGCGTTGGAATGCACACGGATATTAAATACTTTTACACCCATTTGCTTCGTATAAATGTGGGCCACGATCAGTGCACGTCTTCAAACTCCCCGCTAACTCGGGACTGTTCTGCGGTCCCGCAATGGTACCGTTGACCACAGCACCAATGCGGGATCAACACCGCTGTGATCTGTGCTTGTTAGATATTGTTCGGCAAAACATTTCCCGATGTATTTTTAATAGTGCAACAGAAAACGCTCGTGGAAGGGAAGAATTTCACCCAATAGCAGTGGTGGGATTCGAACCCACGCCTCCGTGGAGACTGGAGATTTAATCCAACGCCTTAGACAGCTCGGCCACACTACCGCAAAACTAAAATTCCATTTTCATTCATACACAATTGCGCATATCGGCTGAGAATGTTAATCTTGGTAGTTTCTTGCCCTCCGTGTGTGCTTTGAAATTCGCTCTTCCAGATCCTTTGATTGAGGCTTGATGCGTTTACCATTTTTCCAACTCATCCAATACTTCTTCAGAAACAGATCGGAGAGAGCAGTGGTAAACAGTTGTCACGTCATGCAGGGTAGCAGACCACGGTGTTTTCCAGACGTCAGTGCAGGGGCACTAATTTACCTGAATATTCTCAGTTTGGACATGGGTCTGCAGGGTTAAGCTTACACATTCCCAGCGGATGCAAAAAGTGACCTCACCACCCAATCTCAGATTGTTGTCACGTTCAGTAACCTTTGGACTTGTGCACCAAGAGCTCCATAAAGTGTCATCTCAATCTTCTTCATCGAGATGAAGAAATCCCAGTTTCCTCAGCCCAACATTGCCAATGAAATCATTGACATTGGCCACGATTCCAGAAAGTCTCTGCTCAACCGTCTCTGGGATATTCATCACGTTTCCAAACTGCGCCAACAGATGTGCAAAGCAACGTCCAATGTTGGCCGAAACACATTTTATGAAGTCTTCATGATTCAATGCCGTTTATTCCCTGTTGACTTCACAGCAAATAGCAAAAGGTGGAATGCACCAGAAACTGCTCCGTCAATACTCTTCTGCAGAGTCGGTTAGGAGTCAGGGATTTTAATATAAAGAAGTAATTAATATTATCGGGTTCATGGGGGGTTCAGGTACCAGGTAATCTCGGCACTTGAGTATTGTGAGGAGACAGATTTCTGTGATGAAAATTGACGTTACTTTCTGAACTACCACAGACGTATCAACAGGAATAAGGACACCCTGGTCACTCATCGAAGAAGGTCACGGGTGATCAGATTGTCTGCTGAATTCCGCATTCCCGACGTTTGCCACTCCCGGCTTTCACTCCCAGCCGCTCAGATGCCCTCTCCCCCTCACCATTTGCCTTTTGCCCCTCACCACTACCAACCTTCCGCCTTCACTTCGATTCTCAGTCCGTGTTGAGTGAACTACTCGATTATTTCAAACGATGTCCTGGATTTCAAGATTTTACACACTGTCGGTGACGTCATCACCCAGTCGAACTCTTATCTTTTTTATCATTGTAACAAGTGCGGATAAAATACCGACTCTGGTGGAACTTGAACCCACAACTTTTGAATTACTTGATAACTCAGCAGTAGAAGTCCAACACGCTATCCATTGCGCCACAATCACCCACTGAGCTGCATATTGATAATGTTACTGATGATCAAATCGCAAATTGTCAAAGGCAAACTCTCATCCCCTCTTTTTATATTTTTCATTGAAGAAGTGTCAAATCCAGTCCTCCAGTTCCCATCTAATTGCAGCACCGGATTCCTCAATGACGTTTTGCAAAATATTGCGCAGCATGCATTTCTGATGCAGCATTTTACCGTTGGGTCAGAGATACCTGGGTACGTTTGACATACCCTAGAGGCCGTTGTAGTGAAAAGCTTCTCCCGTAGCAGTCGAATTTCGGGGAAGAGGACATGCGCAGTTGTCAGCGTGAGGTCGCCGTGAGCACACTGCCGTATCCTGCACGCTGACGGCAGAATTCGGGTATCCTTTCAAATTCCGCAAGGATTAAACTAAAATTCAGAAGAGAACCCACAAGGTGTCACTGCTTATAGTCCCCGTTCTTTGAGTTACAGTGTTTTCACTTACCCTGACGAAACCCGGGTTAACATCTCTGATTAGGTAAGGATTCTCGATTCCTTCCCTGAAACAGGCCTCCTGATGCATCAGTTGACAGACGGAAAGAGACGGAAGATCTCATGAAGCGTCGAAAGGCGACTGACATTCGGTGATAATTGATGGAGAGAGCAGAACATTGTGCAGTGATTGAAATGGAAAGACTTTAGAGGAAGCAGCAAATTAATTGACTTGGCCATGGCTGCATAAAGTTTGATCAGAAAAGAGGAAAATACAGAGGAAAAGCGTGTGGAAGAAAAGTGGAATAAAACTGTTCTCAGGGAGAAAAAATAACTGAAAACTATTGGATTGTGAGCATAGTGGTCGAAGAAATGCTTCCCAAGCCCAGGGTAGAAAGAATAACCCCTGAGCCGTCCTTTAAATCGCCGCACCATTCAGTTGCAAGACACCTTTTCATGACAAGTGAAACGGCTCAGTTTCAGGTAATTTACAAGTTAGAAGTCCAGCGTGTTGTTTATTGCACCACCGAGCCCAGTCATAAGGTCCGAGTTCAATCGGGACCCCGTACTACCCGGGTGAAGTGCACAGTTCGGTCTATGACTCTGTGGGTTTCCTGCAGGATTACCGGTAAACTCCCATGTCCCAAAGACGTATGGTTTGAGCGCTTAATTGGTCGCCGTAAAATGTCCCAGGTGTGCAGGGGAGCGATGGATCCTGGGGATAATTGACAGGAATGTGGTAAGAGTAAAGTAAGATTGATGTGGATGGGTGATAAATGTTTCTGCGGACTGAATGGGCCGAAAGGCCGGTTTCCGTGCTCCATTCTCTGTGACTCCATGACTGTCTGGCTCTCAAGCCAGTCTAGGTGAATGATGTCTCTGCATCTCATTTTGTATTGTCAGCATCGCAGTCGCTGGGAGAATATTCCGGTAAAACGGTGAGGACACATAGAAGAATGAACCAGCATCATCGGTACAACAATGACTGAAATCACAATTTTTGACCAATTCCTATAACAATGCTTTTTGCTGATGTTGAAAGTTTTGAAAATAAATGTTAGTAGATATACTCCTGATCAGTTGTGGATTTATGCTGAAGTAAAATTGAAAAGTGAAATGTGACATAGTTTCTGAACTATCAGTGGTCATCGACACTTGGAGAGCCGTTGTCTTTGACCAATAGAACAATCCGACATTGCCTGGTTTCCTTCCGGCGTCAGGAAACAGCAATGTATCTTCGTTTCGTTTCATTTCAATCTTTTGATTGCATGAAACCATGGAACTTGCGTTTTAAAATTTGTGCAACCTTTTATCAGTCACCCCGGTCGACACCATTTAAAGTTCTCACCTCCGACGAAATGGCGATTTGCTGTTTCAGCGCACAGAGAAGTGTTGAATGTCCGGAAGAAAACCTGAGCTCACCGCCCTTGGTGGGCTCGAACCACCAACCTTTCGGTTAACAACCGAACGCGTTGGCCGATTGGGCCACAGAGACAGCTGATGCCAATGCCCATCGACAGACAATGTAACGGCGCAGGGACACACATCAAGATACTTAATTCCGTTCCTCATTCTGTGCTTTCGTTGCAAATTAACAGCACTAGATTTCGAGAATTTTACATCGTTTTCTAATTGATGGATTAACAATAATTAGAATTAACTAATTAATTTCCAGTTGAAGGTTTGGACATTTCCCGTGAGGTGGAGTCTGAAGGAATAGGAGATTTTACACGGCAACACCTTCGTGGGATATCTGCAGTTTCCTTAAATATATTATTTGTTAATATTTCTTTTCGGAGAATAATTTTATCATGTTCCTAACACAACTGTAAAGCCCTTTTTAATCTTTAATCCCTCAACTTTAATGTGTGCCCTCCGTTTTCAAACGATTCCACCCAGGAAAAAAAACAGTGCGAATCCATCTTAAAATTCCCCTCATGATTTTATAAACCTCTATAAGGTCGGCATTCGGCCTCCGTTGCTCTCGTGGGAAAAGACCCAGCCAATCCAATCTCTCCTTATATGTGAAACTGTCCAGTCACGACATCACCCTTGTGAATATTTTCTGCACACTTTGCATGTTAACGACATCTTCCCTGTAGCGAGGAGACCCGATTTGCGCATAATTCTCCACCTGCAGTCTCACTAACGTCTTGTTCAGCTCTTAGACGACGTCCCACCTCCTGGACTCGGTGCCCTGACTGATGAAAGCAAGGGTGGCAAACATCGTTAACGCCAGCCTGTCTACCTGTGTCGCCAAATTCCGGGATCTATGCACACAATAAATAAAACTCCAAGGTCTCTCTGCTCTACAACACTGCACAGGGCCCTCCCATTTAATGTGCAATTCCTACCCTGGTTTAACATCTGAGAATGCGACACTCTGCAGTTGTCTAAGTCAAATTGCATCTGACATTCATTGGCACACATTCCCAGGTGATCAAGGCCCTGTTGCGATCTCAGATAAACTTCTTCATTATACCATAATATTGGTGTCACCCGCAAATGTAATGACTGTGCCACCGACATGTTCAGCCCATGTGTATATCTTAGGGTCACCGCACATATCCATGCAGAACTCCAATGGTCACAGGCCTCCATGAAAGAAACACGGCACTGCCACCAGCAGTCTCCCCCCAGCACGCCCTGCCCTCGTCAATACCCCTGGTCACCTCTTCAAAAACTGAATGAAGGCCCTGAGTCACTGTTTCCTGCGCAGAAAGGAGTGCTGTCTATCGCTATTGTGTCTTTCCCTTTCTCAATGCAAGTGCATCCTGTCACTCTGACTATCTTCAAGTAACATTCCCATCGTCACCGGCCTGCAGTCCATGGCTTGTCTTTGCAGCCCTTATTCTGTAAAAATACATCAGTCACCCTCCCGTCTTCCGGCAGCTTACACAGGTGTAACAACGGTAGAAATCTCTCTGCCAGGGCCCCAGCAATATATTCTCTGCATTTCCACAATGTCTTTGGTTACACCTGGTCAGGCCCCGCGGATTTACACTTCATTATACGCTTGAAGACTCTCAGCACCTCCTTTGCGATCATGTGGAAATGATGGCTCATAAGTATTCTCTTTTCTGAATTATCGAGCTTCCGTGATCTTCTCCCCGATAAATGCAGACGAGAGATATTCACATAAGACCTCGCCCATCTCCCTTGTGGCTCATTGAGGTCATCTCCCAGATGACCTCAATGATCATCCAATGGACTTCGTCTGTCCCGTTTTACCCGTTGCTCTTAATATACATGCAATATCTTGGGTTTCATCTTGACCTTATCGAGCAACGCTATCGCATGTCCCCTTATTGCTCTCCTGACTTCTCTCTCAAGTGTATCCCTACATTTCTTCTACCCCTCAAGGGATTCGCTGCATTCCAGCTCCCAACAGCTGATATATACCTCATTCATTTTTACTGAGCATTCTCAATATGCCTCATAAACTGGTGGTTCCTAATTCTGCCAGCCTTACAATTCACTCGAACAGGAATTGTCAGTTTGATTTCCTCGTCTGTATCGGTCATCCATCTGTGACATTACCTTGTCTATTTTCCCTCTGGGACCGGAGCACATGCCCAACCTCACCTACTGGATTGCCTTGCTGCTCTGCATTTCCTATTCTACTTTATTTTTTCTTGGGCCTTTTGTCAACGTTCTCACCCTTCAACTGTTCACAGCCACTCATTAACGAAATAACCTTGATTACAGCCGATCCTTGATGTCAAATTTCATATGTAGGGTCTCTACCCGAAACGTCATCTATCATTTGAGCTCCATAAATGCTGCTTGACCAGCTGAGTTCCTCCAGCAGGTTTTTATTCTGCGTGGCCTCCCCGGTTTTACCTTGTCAGTGAAACCCCACTCCCACACAGTCACTACACAAACGTCCTTGTCCGCATTTTCTGTTCTGTCGACGGATCTCGGGTCCGTAACACGGACTTTGTTTCTCCTGCCGCAAATCCGGCTGATCAGCCGGGAATTTCCAGTATTTTCTGTGTTTGTCACTATGGAAGCGCCGACGGGCAGCGCGATGTTGGTCCGCGGTGCGGCAGTGTGTGAATCACACCAGTATCAGTGGGTTTGACAGTGCACGAAGCGCACAGATCAAGTGTGAGGCCGTGATTGTATAGCGGTCAGTACTCTGCGTTGTGGCCACAGCAACCTTGGTTCTAATCCGAGTCACGGCATATCGTCGTCTCTCCATTTGGCATTCAACGCTCTGCTTTTGCTGAATATCCGGCCGGCTCTTCTCCCAGGGTGTCGCCACCAGCTTTCTCCTGGACACACGGGCAGTCGCCGCATTTCGAGCTGAAACTTCCCGACGGATCTGCTAATTGCATAATAACACACACCTGACTTCCATCCGGTGACTGGTATTCGAACCCCGCTTCCACTAGCACTGGGTGTCAGAGTATTTGTCAATCTTTGGGTCTACTTCATCTCCCGACTGCTTAGAGCTGTCAAATCTAGGCCAGTCCCGGTTTCACTGTTTTCCCGAGGATATCCTGTTTCCGTGTCGGGACTCTGCCTCAGGAGCCCCGAGGGAAGATTCCTCCTGGTCGCCGTCTGTGTTCGGTTCCGAAGAAGCATCCCGACTCCAGTCTTGTCCCGGTGTTCCACATTTGGGTTCTCCGCGATCTCGTTCTTCGTTTGACATTGTGACACTTTCCTACAATATTTGACTAATTGATGAATGAACAAAATAACGCACTGACGACTCGGTCCTGATGCAAGGTTAGACACGAAAAGTCGAAAATTACTTTTACGCCATGGTGTTTGCTCGAACCGTTGAGTTCTTCTTGCCAAGCGTTTTCTGGAAACAGAGTTAAAAATGCAGGTGAAAGACCCTTATCAGAACTAGGGAGGAGAGAAAATAAGCTGGTTAAGCTGCAGTGTCGTTCAGAATCTGGATGTCTCCGTGGTCACAGCTCCAGTTGGCCTGAATCTGAGAACACGGCCGCTCTAGTTCGGCAATGCATGGTCAAACAATATTGACTGCACTGAGAGAAACAGCTTATTTGTAGAGGAGAGTGCGGTGATAATGTTGGAATGGCAGAGGGTGGGCGGAGAGATATGGTTCAAATTACCCGAAAATAAACCTCTACGGAGCAAGTCTTGTTTACACTTGGAAAGGTGGTATTTGATTGAAGATAAAATGCATGGGATTGTGTGCGGAAATGCTGACCACTAATTTGATGGTGTTTTTGTTTGAAGAGATTATTTCAGAGGATTTATGAGGGCGGGGCGGTCGATGTTTTTCTGTGTGGTCTTTAAGGGTTTTGACAAGGGTACGACTCACAGCTGATCAGGACATTGGAGTACCTGGGATCCAATGCAGCCTTTCAAATTAGATCCAACCTTGTCTTGATGATAGGAGACAGAGAGTGGGGGGATGGTTTTCTGACTGGAGGGTTATGACGCACGGTTAACCACAAGGAACTGTGCCAGAATCTGTAACGTTCGTGACATGTATTGACGATATTGGTGTACTGTGGGTGGTGTGATTAGTAAATTTCCGGATGACATGAGAATTAATTGCGCCTACATAGCAAAAGAAGGTGTCCTTGGCTACCTCAGGATTTAGAAAGCAGGCGAATTGGTCAGGTGGAACCGCGGATGGACTTTATTCCAGGCATATGACGGTGATGCATTTTGGGATGTCAAATAAGGTTAGAACATTGATAACAATTGGTTGGGTTTCAAGGAATGTTGTTGAACTACGTTGCCTCGGGATATAATCCTTAGCTTCTTGAAAATGTCAACGAAGGTCGATCGAGTAGCGAAAACGCGAAATGCACGTTTGTCTTCATGGAACGGAGCACAGCATTTGTCGTTATGACGTCGTGTTACTACTTTGAGACTGGTTGTTATCCGGAACGTGCTCCCAGAGGAGGTGGCCGCGGAAGATAAATCACAACAGTTACGAGTCACCCAAATGGGGCGTGAATGGACCAGGCACAGAAAGATGTCGATTGATGCAGGTAAATGGGATTGGTACACAGAGGTATAACGGCCGCCACGTACTTGGTGGATTGTATGCGTCGATTCTGTCCTGACCAACTCTATGACTATGAATCTATGGAGGATATAGTATCAATGAGTGCTATAATATCAAAGAGAATCTCCTATATTATGTAATATTTTACGAGGAAATATTGAACAGGTTCTGTCTGTTCCTTCAAGTTAAGCATATAGAGGTGATCTCATCAAAATATCCAACTTTCAAATGGAGCTTGACAGTGTATATACTGGGCTGGCGTTTTGCCTCTTGGGAGAGCCATGGTACAGATGATAGTCTCAGAGTAAGGGGGTATGAAGACGGATGTGAGGTCAGTTTCAACTCCTGTTGCTCACATATTGAAGCTTTCCATGCACTGAACGACAAGACCTTCACTGACCAGACCAGGACAGGTTACCCATTAAGTGAAGCTTCGCCTGGACAGCAGCAACACACACCTCGAAGATAAGTGCAATACCTTTTGCTCAGAGACTAAAGTCTTCCTGCACTTTGCCATCGGAAGATTCCGGACGAGGACCAAACATATTAACCAACGAATGAAGGATCCATCTTGCACTGTCTCTAGAATCTTGTCTTTCCACTGCTTAAAAATCACCCATCCTGTTTCCTGGAGAGTCGGATCTGCCGAACCAGATTCTGCCTAATCCCGCTATCCAAGTTCTGCGCCAAATTCTGCTCAACTTGGATAGAGTTCCTTTAAAAAATGCAATTTAAAACGCTGTGATTTTAAAATACTGGAATGCGCCAGAGATGTGCTATGCTATTATCGGTCGCAACGCTCCCACAATGCTACCTTGTTTTTAGTAAATTTATCAGTTTAATTCGGAGCATAGAGTTGATGAGATCTATCAAATTGGATGTTTAATCCATGGACACAAAAACATGACATTCACTGGCAGAAATGGTATTCAAGTGTCCTGGAAAGGTTCGTGGCATTTGGAAATATATAGTTGAATAAAGTTGATTGCAGGACATCTTCCATACAATGTTAGCTGGAGATATGAGTCTGATGGTTTTTGAAACAATATGCCCATTGTTGGGAGTATTCCGCTCCCAATTTTCGCGCAGGAGTGCTAGAATCTTTTCCAGGCAGTGGACTTCGGTAATTAAAGCTGTCGGTTAAACGCAATTTATCACAGCGGGGATTTAATCGGCCATCGTCATCTATTCCTTCATATATCCGAAACTGGTACTTTTAACTGCTTTGAAATCTCGATGTCCCTGTGGAGATTGTAACGTGTATAAAATCACGAGGAGAGTATAACCTCACGGTTGAATTTGGAGAGATTGACTGCAACATAATGGGATAAACGATTCCTATGGAAAATGTCGCAAATATACAAGAACGTCGGAAAAATATTGTACTTTATCGTTGTTGTTATTGGAATTCCTGTAAAGTCAATGTAGCATATTATGGTGTATATAACGGCGAATGAACTTCAAATAGAGAAAAAAAGACATGGCAAAGTAATTGAACTTTTGGTTCCGTGTTCATGGAGAAGTACAGAAACTGCTTCCTAAATAAACAAGGGAACTAAGAGTGAAACAAATCAGAAATTTGATGGAGATATGTACTTGAAAAATCAATGAAACTGAAATCGTGAAAATCGAATAAGCCGGGGGGGGGGGGGACTATTGAAATAGAGGATACAATGATTTTGATATCCTTTTTGCTACAAAATGATTTAATATCTCATACAGTGAGCGGAATAGGAAGTCATTGCAGGTTTCCCCTCTGGTCAGCTCTATCACTAACAAGTATACCTCTACGGACTCTGTTAAGAGGGATATTGTTTCAGGGGCTAGCAGCAGTAGTCAGGTCTCTGGTACTGTGATAAGTTCTGATGCTCAGAGGGAAACGGTGCAATCAGACAGGCCGATAGTGACATGAGACTCGATAACGAGGAGAACAGACAGCCACGGGCTTCCAATGACATAAAACAACCCTGTACCTTATGCAGTGCGATATTAGAAAGTATGTTTAGTGGGATGTCTGATGACAGAAACATAGAAGTCGGCTTTTCTTATAACGAAGGAGGCTTAGACGCGATCTGATAGTGTTTTCGAAATTATGAAGGGAATAGTGTTCACATTTGTAAAATATTTCCCATTGCTGAGGTTACAAAAGGTGAGGGCGAAGGATAAAATAGAATTGGTGTCAGAGTGCGTCAAGGAGGAATGTCCTCACTCGGAGAATGTTTGGAATCTGTAACGGGTGCCTGAGGTGGTGGTGAAGCACATATGTCCGCAACATTTAAGATGCATTCAGTTGAATCGCCAAAGCACAGAATGTAACAAATCAAGTGCTGGCAAGTGTGATCAATGTTGATGGGTGAGTAGAGAGTGTGGGCCTAAATGCCTTTTAATGTGTAATGTCTGGCCATATGAGATGTTAATTTAGAGAGGAGAATAGTCGAACACTAGAGGAGGATGTTGATCTGTTACTAAGATTGGCAGGGCTATGGCTGATCGGACTTAATCCTGGGAAGAGAGAGGTTTCATATTTTGAGGGTCTGATAAGCGCAGGCAATTGTGATTGGAATACTCTGAAGAGTGATGTGCGGCAAGTTTCAGTGCTTGGCACCTTACTCTTTTTTCTTTGTTGATCGGCACAGTTAAAAGTTAACGGGTTCTCTTCAGTATTAACATTCCCACAATGCACGCGTTTTTTTAAACAGTTCCTCCCCACCAAGTAATCCAAGATGGCAACCAGCAAATAAAAGCCTTTCACGGCACATGAACAATGATTAGAGTGACCGTCATTTTCCACAAACCCGGCCTGCGTCTAGTCGCAACTTGAGCACCACATCCACCCCCGCAACACCCCCACCAGAACTAACCGAATCCCGACAAAACACAACACCAGCTGATCCAGTGCAAGTACAGGAACAAATCAGAACAGATTCCTAATGTTCTTTATCCGGCTCTCTTATCCTGACCATGGAACACTGATTAAGATGCTAAACACTCTTTTCTTTGTTTTTGGAACATTGCTGCTGACTCAACCATTTGTATTCGGAAATGTAATACTTCTCAGTGAAGATCATTGACACAGCCGTTGAGGTGCACAGCACAGAAACAATTTACCATGTCCATCTCGACCATTGTACTCACCCATCCGAGTCGCATTTACGCATATTTGGTCCATATCTTTCTGTGTCTTGGTGATCACGGGCTGGTCTGGATACATGTGAACTGCTGTGATGGAACCTGTCTCCACCTCCTCAGCAGCACGTTCCTCATTCTAACCACAGTCTGTGTGAAGGAATTCCCCCAAAGATCTCCTCTGAACATTCTCCCTCTCAAACTTTACCTCTGCCCTCTTGTTTTAGATACCCTACCAAGGGCAAACGATTCTTCCTATTCACTTGATAAATCTTATTCATATTTTTGGGATTGGGATTGGCTTATTATTGTCACTTGTACCAGGAACCGTGAAAAAACTTGTCGTTCAAACAGATTGTACAGGTCAATTCTTTACTCAGTGCAGTTAAACTGAGTTAGTACAGAGTGCATTGATGTAGTACCTGTAAAACAATAACAGCACAGAGTAAAGTGTCACAGCTACAGATAAAGTGCAGTGCAATAAGGTGCAAGGTCACACAAGGTAGATCGTGAGATCATAGTCCATCTCATTGTTTAAGTGAACCGTTCAATAGTCTTATCACAGTGAGTTAGAAGCAGTCTTAAGTCTGGTGGTACGTGCCCTCAGGTTCCTGTATCTTCTACCTGATGGAAGAGGAGAGAATAGAGAATGTCTCGGCGGGTGGGGTCTTTGATTTTGCAAGTTGCTTCACCAAGACAACGAGATTGTACTCCTCTATCAGATTTTCCCTCAGCCTGCTCAACTGTAGGGAAAACAACCCATCTAATGCAATCTCTCCATCCTACAGTGTGATGACACTGTACACGATAATTCAGCTTTCGGGTTACAAATGTTTTATAAAGTTTCAACATAACGTCGCCTGCCCTTTTCGACCATCCATCACTTCAAGAAGCAAGTATCCCACATACCTCCTTCACCATCGTATCGACCTCTACTGTTACTTTCAGGGATATATGGACTGCAGTCCAACGTCCCTTTGATCATCGACAGTTCTTGGAGCCCTAAGGTATACTTGGCATTTCCTACCCTATCACATTTTCCACACTTCATTCTTGTCAGGATTAACTTCAATCTGCCATTTATCTGCCTGATCTTCCAGTTTATGTGTCATCTTGTGGCCTAAGAGAATCAGCCTCACTATTTTTATCACCGCAAATGATCGTGTTATCTGGAAATATGCTGACCATACCTCCTACATTCACATCCCTGGTTAATATATCTCACGAACCTCAATGGTCCCAGCAACAAAACTTGTGATACACCACTGGTCACAGACTTCCAGAAAGAAAAGCAACTCTTAACTACCACCCTCTTCCTCCTATTACCAAGCTAATTTGGATCCAATTTGTTAACTTGCCTTGGATACCATAGGCTCTAACCTTTTTACATTGTTTTCCAAAACTGAACTGTCACAGTAATAGAGTTATACAGCACGGAAAGAGATCCTTCGGCCCAACTCGTCCATGTCGAGGGCGGGTGCGAACACACGTGCAGATCCCTCATCAGGGCAGCGTTCGGGGTTGGGGGGGATGGTTGATTTAAAACTGGTGTCCTCTCCGGTCAACCGTTTTAATTTCTGTCTTGTGGATAAATTTGTACGGAAGTTTGTGGACTTTGAAAGAAAAACATCCGAAATTTAAAGCTGACTTCCCACAAGTACTAACAATGATGGGACTGTTCTGATACCCATGGACTAGGGATGAGATCTCTCATTAAAAACGTCCGCCGAATTGACCCGGATCGGAGGTTCAGTAATGACATTCAGTGCGGAGGGACAACAGGAAGAAAACTTTCAGGTTTTGTTTCCGAACAACGCTGCCTCTCGCAGAGTAGTGTTGTGTCGTGTATTGGGTCCTCCAATGGAACCTTTTCTCGACAGTCGCAGCCCATACTCGCAGATGATCAATGTAAATAAGACACAGGATTGGTGGTGGGAATTTGTTTATTTCTATGGAAGGGTATGGCGTGGCAGCGTAGCGGTTAGTCGTGACGCTATTAAAGCGCCAGCGATCGGGATTCGATTCCAGTCGCTGTCTGTAATGAGTTTCTACGTTCTCCCTGTGTCTGCGCGGGTTTCCTCCTGGTGCTCCGGTTTCCTCCCACATTCCAAAGACGTACGGGTATGTTAATTTGGGTTTAAAATGGGCGGCGCAGACTCTTTGGGCCGGAAGGGCCTGTGACCACGCTGTAAATAAAATTTTGAAAAGTGATTTGAAGATGCATTGTTAACAAATTTTCTGAATTCAGATCATTCGCTATCAATGAGAGGGATGCGGATGAAAAAATGAACACGGAGTAAAGACCTGGAGAAAAGTTGCTATGTTACAAATGAATACATGTTTTATTTTTATTAAAATGTTTCGACACGCTATTAAATTATGTTTTTCCTTTGCTTTTTTTTCAAGGGATCATCTGTGTATAAATACGAGACTTCGCTGAGACTTTGAAACAACCCAGTCAGCACTCTAGGATCTGCCACAACATTTGTTCTTCTTCGCTAAGGCTATCAAATATTTATCCAGATGTAGTCCCTGCAGCTCGCTGTAAAATAGAACAATATTTCCAATCCGGCATACACTCTCTCCTCTGAAATAAAGGCCAATAGTCATTTGAACTCTTATTATCTCAATTCCCTGTGTGGTAACTCCCCATGACTCGCGCAACCCATTCACTTAACAATATCGCATGGAAAATAATAAACGTTCAATACATTCGGCACCTACCCGCCAATGTTTCAGTTACATAAAATGAACGTCCTTATGCTACAAACGTTTATCCAATTCATTATTGTTTGCGCAACTTATTGTTTAATGCAAATATATATTTCACGCCATTTGTCAACTCCTTTCTGAATTTCCGCTGCGTCAATCCGTAGATACAAGTGTTTGTGCAGGAACTCAGAAGATGCAACATAAACCCAATCTGCTGGCAGACATACACCGGGTTGCTGAAGTATTTGTCCATGTAATAAAAGTTTCTCACCGGCCAATGCAACGAATGTACGACATAACTCATCCATAACAACATGAAATTAGCAGAAATGGTGAAAAGTAAAATCATGGACTTTTTCCGATTTGTCACCTCAGCATCATTTGGATTCTCAGCATTGCTCCGGAGTTGCTTTGCGGACTCTGTTTGCCGCGACTATATGCCTGATGGTCAGAGCATTGAACGAGAAAATTAAAAGGATTGGTGATCAGGGTGTGATGATGCTGTCAATCCACTCATAAGCTTTCCACAACGGAGAGGTGAAATAAGGTGCTCGTTGGAACACAACCCCATCCAACATTATTAATTATACCGAAAGGTTCATGCAAAAAATGGAAAGGAATCGTCCTCATGCAGCTTACTATAACCACGGAGGCGATAACAATCGAAGCTGTTTTCTCGGTGCAATATTTTGCTGAAGTTTCTGACAGCAAATTGCGACAAAGCGATCGAATGTGAAAGCGACAGTAAACCAAACAGAACAGTCCACAGTTATAATATATGCAACAAAATTGATGCTGCACTACCGGAGTCAAGAAGAGGAAGTCCAAGTACAAATACATACTCTTAATGCGGACGCAGTATCACTTCGATAATAATAACAAGGAGGTCCGCCGCTGCCATCGCCACCAGGTAAAGAGTAATGCATCTGGATAAACCGCACCTACCTCTGGAGAGGATCACAATGGCCACCAAGTTCACTGTAAGAAACAGGAAACCTTTCCTTTATATTTGAAAGTATGCCACAATGTTTTCTGATGAGAATATAAAGTCAATGTAAACAGCATCGAAATGCAAGATTTATAGCTGCAAATTAAATACATTTCTTACTTAACACGTTAGCTCGAGGTGAAAAAAAATCCGAAGCAAATCTAATCACTGAAGTTAGAGCTGTTGTGAAAATCGGAATTTGAATAAAAACACAGAAGATGATGAACAGCCGCAACTCCATGATGATTAGATTATCGATATGAAAATTCAAGACTATTTTCTCTGTCCACATCCGCTTCCCGCCATGCTGAGTACTTCCAGCATCTGCTGTTTCTTTGTTTATTTAATGAACTCTGCGTATTTCTGAAAAAAAATCTGGTTTCTGAAAATAGGAAGTTGCGAATCCAGTTAACGACAGACGTCCCCGAAGCTATTGGTCGCCAAATGACTGTTCACTGTGCCAAACGCATTGTAAAGTCCGTGACTAATGATCCGTACAAATGGTAGACGTCTCTCACTATTTTGGGGTAACTGTACAGTCATGATGTGGGGTAAAAATAAGGGAAATGCCTCACTCGAAGATTCTCGGTTCTCTGGAATTCTCTGCCAAGAAGGTCCAAACACTGATTTTATTCAAAACAGAGATCAACGCATTTTTGTATAGATTAAATATTGAAAGATATATGACCGAAAAATGGTGTTCAGTCATATAACCCACAATCAGCATCTCGAGTTGGCAAGCAGGTTAGAGGGGCCGACTGGCATTACCCTACTCCTAATTCTTATGGTCTTATGTTTCCGTTCGCATTGCAGAAGTTTGACTGCAGGAGGAACCCACTCTCCCTGTTTACTTTTATGAGCTCCAGAAACACGCTGAACACGTTCTTTTCTTCTTGGAGTTATACTAATCACACGGAGAATCCACATCCCAATCCTTTTGCCTGATTCAACACCCGATTGAATAGGAAATGTTGCAAAGTGTCAGTTATTGTAGTCTGTCTCACAAGGCTTAAACTACACATTTAACTTTAAAAAGTCAACTCTGTTTGAAGCCGGTAAAAATGTAAAGCTTTCGTTTTCATTCGTAACGTTATTTTGTTGAAATTTGAGGAAACATTGTATTTTTTCCCCTTTTACTTAACATGTGACACGAACAATATACATCATCAATTTACACTGCTAATGGACAACAATGCACAGAGAAGAAAAAATAAACAGTCGCACATCAACATTTAACTTCTGTATCTCACCGGGAACACCGACAGCTGCAAGAAACGGGTAGTGAATCAGATCTATCTGAAAAATTATTGGATATTCCATGACTTCTGCGAAACGAGACCAGGCACAGCAAATGAATAGAAATGCTGGAAGAAGCCTAACTTGTACTTTAGATAATGGTCCATAGGGAGAGTCACAGAGGAGAGCAATGATTTTTGTTTCATTCTCCCGAACAAACTGATTTAATTAACCAGATTTTCCCTATGGAATTAATATTCAGCGGTTTAGCATACATCCAAAAACACAAAATAATTGTAATTTTTATTGAATTTCCTCAAAACGTCAACTGTAAATTTATTTTCAACACGTGTTCACCTAGTTCGAACAAACACTAAGTCAGCAATTTTAATATCTGTAAACGCCACAGAATCGATGCGACTGAACTGTCACATGCACCACCTTCACTGTTTGAACTGGGTGAACGGACTTATAAATAGTAACTCCCCAGTACTTTTTAACTGTCCTAAGCTTAATTTGAGTGTTCCGAGTACTAACAAGGTCGAACGTCCGACTGATGTTAGCCGCAATGTTAACCAGATATGCTGTACATTTTCTGCACAATTTGACAAGTCTCAACATTTAGAAGCATTAAAGGATGATACAATAAACAGAGGCCGTCATCCTAAACTTTAGGAATGTTTCCTGGCTGTGGTGGTTTCAACGTGAATCGGCGATGGCAATCTCCAAAATCACTTTTCTGGATGTGAGGATCGCTGGCAGGGTAATTTTATATTGTCTATCCCGAATTCGCCTTGAGGGTGGTATCTGAAGACAACTTCTAGGACGATCACCGTCCTCATGGGAAGTAGTTTCCACGGCTTTTCTGGGGAGTGATTTCCAGAAAATAGAGCCGTCGACAATAAAGTTGGAACACTTTCGTTTGCACGTCCGCGTGTAGAGAAACTTGGAGGGGAAATTGCAGGTGGCGCTTATTCCGTGCATTTCAAGACATTGACCTTTCTGGTGACGGAAGTCGTAGGTCTGGGAATTGATAAATGCTGGGAGATGCTGGTCTTTTCGCAGGTGAGCCAGCTGTTTAATTGCCTAACCCTGATTGCCCTTGAAAGGATGGCGGTAAACTGGCTTCTTGAACCACTGCAGTCCTTGAGGTGTAGGTATACTCAAAAAGTTGTTAGTGAAAGACAGGTTATTGGCCCAACTGATGATGAAGGAAGAGCGATTATATTTCCACGTCAGGATGGTAGGTAGCTCGGAGGTCAACTTCCAGATGTGCTATTCCATTGTTATTTTGACCTTGTTCCTTCTCGGTGGGAGAGGTCGTGGGTTTGGCATCAGCTTTGTCAGGTGTCTTGGCAAACTGTTTGCAGTGGATCGTGTAGAATGTGCGTCAGTGGAACAGTAAGTTGGTGGTTGCAGATGGAATGCTTACCAGGCAGTCAATGCCCTGCATGTTTCGAGTTTCTTAAGTATTGTTGATGCAGCACTCAATGGGGCAAGTGGGGTGTATTACATCACACTCTGATTTGACATGTGTAGATGGTGGACAGTCTTTGAGGAGTTCGGAGGTGATTTGCTCGCCGCAGGATTCCGAGCTTCTATCTTGCTATTTTAGCCACGCTGAGTGTCGGCCTACTCCAGTCCAATCTCTGGTTCAATGATACACCCCGTGCATTGATAGGGTTGGATTCAGTGACGGTAATGCCACTGAATGTCGGGGGTCAGGTGGCTGGACTTCCTTTGATTGTATAACGTCATTGTTTGGCAATTGTGTGGCAGGTAATTTACTTGTCACTTTAGAGACCAGGCCAGGCCTGGATATTGTCTATGTTTTGTGGCACTTGGATATTGACTGTTTTATGATCTGATGAGTCGATAATGCTGCTGAATATTGCTGTATCACTGCAAGCATCCCTAATTCTGATCACGGTTGAAGAAAGTTCATTGATGAAGTCGCTGAAGAAGTTTAGACTGCAGTGCAATTTCGGAATTGTACCCAATGTGCTTCGATGCTGAATGTAATAACTATACAGGCTGGTGACAAGGAATACCAATGAAACAGTTGTTTTGAATTGATGCTGCAGAAGTAAGAAGCACATGAATCAGGAACAGTAGTTTGCCGATTGGGATTGCAAGCCTGATTATGGCTGATCCATCTTCCAGTCTGAATTTTTTGTCTGTCGCTCTAACCTTTTACGCCTGGCTTAACAACTACTATCCAATAACTTGCATTTCTCTCGCTTTCATGCAAGGGAATCTTAAAAGACGAAAGATCACGATACTTCTGTCGTTATTGGGAGAATAAACACTCCTTACTTCTCACCTGCAGTGAGGAAGACGACTGTCATCTCCGATACCTGAGAAAAGCAAGGTAAATGCCTTAATGACGACAGCCCGGTAACTCTGACATCCACCATCATGAAGTGCTTCGAGAAGCTGGTCATAGCACACATGAACTCCAGCCTCCCAGACCACCTCGATCCATTGCAACCCGCCGACCATCGAAACAGGTCCACGGAGGATGCCATCTCCCTGGCACCACACTCATATCTGGAGCATCTGAGAGGGTAAAAACACCTACGAAAGACTACTATTTATTGACTACAGCTCCGCCTTCAATATCATAATTCCGACCAAACTCATCTCCAAACTCCAAGAGCTGAGACTCAACGACTCTTGTTGAAACTGGATCACAAACTTCAGACCAACAGAAGTAATGATAGTCAGCAACATCTCCGCCACGATTATCTTCAAAACTTGTGCCCCAAAAGGCTGCGTCTTCAGCCCCCTCCTCTACTCCCGAAATGCACATTACTGCGTGGCCAGTTTCTACCGTAACACAATCTGCAAGTTTGCAGATGACACCAGCAGAGTAGGCGAATCCTCAAACATCGATGAGTCAAAGCACAGGAAGGAGAGAGAGAGCCCTGTGACATAGTGTCATGACAACTAATTTTCTCTTCAATGTCAGCAAAGCAAAAGTACTAGTCATTGACTTCAGGAAAGAGAATGGTGCACAGTTTACTGTTTACATTAACTGGTGCTGAGGTTCGATGAGTTGAGAGCTACAAGGTTCACAGAGTGAACAACACCAGTAGTCTGTACTGGTCGATACACGTGGACACCACGGCCAAGAAACCGCACTGTCTCATTTACTTCCTCAGGAGGTTAAATACTTTTGGCTTGACGTCTTTGACTTCACCAATTGTTATCGATGCACAATAGATATAATACCATCCGGAATTATGACTTGCCTGGTGTGCCAGCTGCTCTGCCTGAAACCGCAAGGAATTGCAGAGAGTTGTGACGCAGCTCAGCACATCACGGAAACCAGCCTCCGTTCCACGGACTCACCTTGCTACATTTGTTAGCGCCAGCGTAATCAAAGACCCCAGCCATCCCGGACAATCTCTCTTCTCCTATCTCCCATCCGGAAGCAGATACAAAAGCCTGAGCACACAGGCCAGCAGGCTCAATGACAGCTTCAATCCACTTTTATAAGAGTACTGAGTTGTTCCCTGGTATGATAAGATGGACCTCTTGACTTCATAGTCCACCTCGTTATGGCCTTGAACCTTATGGTCCTCCTTCATTGCACTTTCCTCTCACTGTCATCACTTTATTCTGCATTCTGTTATCGTTTTCCCTTGTACTACCTCATTGTGCTTTTATAATGAAAGTAATCAGTTTGGCTGACATGCACATAAAACGTTTTCACCGTACCCGATTTACCAATTCAGAATTGTTACCCAGGGATAACGCTTTGAAAGTTGGCGTTCTCCACATGCGCGTGCTCGAACTCATCATAAATCCCTTGAACGTCTCTCTATTATAAACACCAGTGGATATATTCCGGGGTCTACAACTTTTTTGCAATACATAATAAAGACAAAATGCACAGAGCTTCTCCTTAATTACCTGCTGTATCTTCAGGTTAGACGTTTTTGGATCATGCACTGGGACATCACTGTTCTCAGCTTTGAAAAGCTCTTTGATTCTCAGCTTTGAAATACGTCATCATGTATTTTAACTTCGTTTTCACATCTTCTGAAATTGAATTCAATGGCCAGATTTCTAGCCACCACGACTGAGAGGGCTGTGGACACAGAGGATTTAAGAAATCAAAGCTGTGATCCAAGGCCACAGATGAAACGCTGTCGAGTGGGATTGGTATCAGTGAATGAGTATCCACAGACGGCAAGGACAGAGTGAGTGAAGGGACGGTGGCTTATCTTTATGACTGTGACACAATGACTCTAAATCTATTCTGTTGTCACAGCGCGCTCTGTTCATAACGTACTTTACTGTAAACCTCTGTGCCATAAAAAAATTCAGCAAACATAGTCCTCACCAGTGACAGTCAGTTTGACATCCTCTCTACCCCCTGGTTATGCAGCTTGATAAATCACAGTTGTCAGCACGGACTCCAGCTTTAAACAATTTGATGGGTGACGAATTGGGTTTCATTGGATCTAGTAATGAGCCAGACACAGCCTTCAATTGTTCCCTGTAGATAGTGAAACATTTGAGGTGTCAAGGAAATGAGTTACTTTTTGCATAGTGTCAGTCTCAAACTTGCTTCCGCAGCCTTCGTGCGGCAAAACCAGTCAGTATTTCTGCTTAGGTCCACTCTATCGTTTCCACTTACCCTCACCCGTTCTCCTGTTTGCTTCATATTTGCCTTGTCATTGTGTGCATTTTATCAGTCCCTATTTTTCCACTGTGACACGATGTAACTTGTTCGCATGTTCTATTCGACCACGACACATGTGTCATTAAACGCTCATTAACTCGGATTATTTCATCCATTGCTTGCGGCTGCTAATACTACATACTACATGACATTACTTCTGTTTATTATATACACACAGGTGCCACAGTGGCGTCGTCGTGGGACTGCCGGAACAGGAGAAGTTACCGTCTGGCTCCAACTATTCTTATTGATAACAATACAGTTTGTGATGTTAGATGAAGCTGATTAGGGGGTCATTGTGTTCGTGAGCTGTGTCCACAGGTTAGAGGCGCAGGAAGATCATAGCAAAAATTTGGATCAGTCCACAGCTGGAGCGTTGAGTGAAGTTCCCGTTGTTACAGGACACGTATGTACACCTGTGAACATGCAGAGGAGATTCATCATGTATTTCTGCACCACTGGCTAAGTGTTTCAGTGATCAGAAGATACAGGCTAGGTTTGGGTTGTTTTCCTGGGAGCAGAGCAATGCAAATGGGGACCTGTTTGTAGGTATCAAATAATCAATAAGTGGTGATGTATTTAATTTCAGCGAGAAGGATGGGCTCTTGAGGGGACTTTTATGCAGACTGTGATGAGAATATTGAACACACTACCAAAAGGAGTGGTGAACGATAAAGATGCTCAAAAATTAAGAAGTATGTGCCAAGCGCCGTTAAATGCCAAGCCAGTGCACAGTAGGCACTGGGCTAACTACTGGCGAAAAGGGAATAGTATAAATGGGTACGAAGATTGTCATGGACATTGTAACCGAAAGACCGGTTTCGCTTCTGCATGATTCTCCCTGTCTTTGACAAGAGCATGGAACCATTCCAGTGTGTTAATTATCCAGACAGTGCAGATGGCATGACTCGCATAATCTGCAATGGGACGTTCTGCATTTCAGCTTTATCATCGATCCACTGGATAGAACATCTGCCCCACCTATAGTATCTGCAGAACAGGCAATGCTTTATCCCAGTACCAGTAGGCAGAGCGAGACTGTGGCCCCGTCTTCAGTTATCCGAACATGAATGTCATCAGTAATTTAAGAATTTAGGGACAGATTATTCATCCTATTGTTCTTAATTGGAGATATGCTGTGGCAGGAGTGACCTTCCATGACGGAGATAGAAAATAGACTGCGGCACATCCACCATCATCATGTTTCTGACAGATCGCCATCATAGTCACATCCACACAAATAACTCATTCTCTCCAGTTTTCATCACACACACAGAGGTGGATAGAGAGAGAGAGAGAGAGAGAGAGAGAGAGAGAGAGAGAGAGAGAGATAGAGAGAGGTGGAAAGCATGAATATCAAGACAGTTTACAGATCAGGATTAAACAAGATTTTTAAATTAGACAACTAGTTTGCTGGTAAAGAATAAAATACAATGTTTGAGTGAGGCAGGTATTGTAAACATTATATCTGAAGCATTACGACGCAGAGTTCAGAATGAGCTAAGGGAGGCAATCTGGTGATATTGTCAGCAAATAATCACAATGACCTGAAAGAATGAAATGTCGAAAAGATCATCTAGTTAGACTATGCTAGTTGAACATATGTGGTACACGATCGACTTCTTATCGGTCCGAGATATGGAAGAGAAACTGTGAAGGTAAATTTTGACCAAATCCAACAAATTGGTATATTGGTACATTGGTTTATAATTGTCACGTGTGACAAGGTAAGATGATAAAATTTGTTTTGCATGCCATAGTAATCATTATATCGCATCAGATCAATGAGGTTGTACAAGGGAAGCAAATACAGAATGCAGAAGATAGAGTTACAGTTAAAGACAAAGTTCAGTGCATGGCAACATGCAAGATGCAAGACCACTACGTAGATTTTGAGGTCAAGTAGTTATAGGTTTTCGTACTGCGGGACCGTTGATAGTCCAAGAACAGCAGGATAGAAGCTGTTCTTGAGCTAATAGCGCCGAGCTATAAAATAGGGAAGGTAGAAGAGCATAATAGTAATTGCAATGCATTAATGTTGAGGTGAAACAGGAACAGATATTATGTTCAGGAAGCATTTGTTTCATACCCACTATGAAACAAGTCCAAAAGAGATATAAGGACAAAGCCATTGTGTAAGAATTCCAAAGAGATGATGGGACTAGGACTGGATTTAATTTCAAGAAACCAAAATGGGACCTCCTGAGTGTAAAGTGGAAGGATGGGACGGAGATTTGTTCGGGGTGTACAGGAAGGGTTCCGGAATCCTGCTGGTCGTCAATGGAGTAACAGCTACAGGCCGGATCTCCTATTTATCTTACCTTCTCAACACGGTTTGAACCTTTTTCTCTAATTGCAATTTTACTTCACCATGGCTATAAGGACTGCCAAAGGTACTAAAATTACTAAAGAAGATGACTCCTCCTGCATCTCTGGAATCTATTTGCAATTGCTTCGAAAACAAATGGATGATTCTTCCGAGAAATGTGAACAATTTCAAAGCAACTTCAGCAGATTAGTTCCAAATTGGATTTTTTCCAAGAAACTTTACATGATCATGACGAACGGATTAAACAGCATGAAGCATCTCTCCCGGTTCTGGATGAGAAAATTGATGACTTGGAAAAGCTTTGTGAAAAGCAATCGAAAGCTAATGGAAAGCTAAAACAGAAGATTATTGACTTAGAAAACAGGACAGACGGAACAACATCAGAATTCTCGGACTGACAGAGTTAGGCAATCAACCTACTGAATTTTTTGCAAACCTTCTGGTTGAATTGTTTCCTTCTATTTTTAAAGCTGCACCTAAGATTGACAGACCACATAGGTCACCGATGAACAAATTTCTTAAGGAAGGCAAATCCAGGTCAGTCATAATCTCACTGCATGACTTTAAAATTAAAGACCTTTTGATTCGTGGATTTCGCCGAAGAGGAATGATTAACTATCAAGATTAAAGATTAGAATCGTTGAGGATTTCTCACCTAAAATTATGAATGAACGTGCAACAGGTGTATTTGGGTTGTACTGTTTGTGGATAGAGATGCTGGATTTCTTTTGGTCAGCTGATTTCTCTCTTTGGATGGGGGGAGGGGTATTGGGTTCTTTCTTTGCAAGCTGGTTTGGGCTTTTAGCCAAGTGTGTTGCGTAGCTACCTTATCAGAAAGTTCAGTGTCTGATTTGAATCTACATCTTAATATAGGCTTGTATATGACTTTGTTTATTATTCACAGTAAAACAATATTAAAATGGACTGAGTGATTAATTTAATGAGTTTTAATGTTAATAGGACTAAACCATATTGTAAAGCGAAACAATATTTTTGTTTATATTAAAAAACGCAAAGCCTGAATTGTTTTGTTACAAGAAACTCACACACGCAATTGCGATACTTTAAGCTTTTTCAGCCGATGGAGAGGGTTACAATACCATTCTTCTTTACTGGCTAAACCCAGGGGGGTTTCAATCTTCATAGATAGTAATGTTTCATTTGTTAAACATAAGGTTATAACGGACACTCATGGTCGTTTCGTTATAGTATCAGGGAAGTTAGATAATAGACTCGTTCTTTGTGCCAATATTTATGCTCCGAATACGGACGATCCAGGATTTTTTGAACGAGTTTTTGCACTTTTGCCAGATTTAAATCTTTACTCTCTGGTTCTATCAGGAGATTTTAATTGTTGGTTAGATTCAAGGTTAAGATAGGTAATCTATTAAACCAGCAGCTCTTAAGAAATCAGCTTTATTTCTTCAATATTTTTACGGAAAACTGGTGTTACTGATGTCTTGCGTTTTTTACATCCAGAAGACAGGGAATATTCATTTTTTTTCTCATGTTCACCACACATATTCCAGGATTGATTAGTTTTTTCTTTCTTTCTTTTTCAAACGTTTTATTAGTTTCAAATTAATACAGATTGATATATAACATCAATATGTATACATACAATACAAAGAGATCAGGAGAACAATAATGGCATAGACAATCATAAAGAACAATAAAATATTTTTAAAAATCTGTAGATCCAACAATCTCTTAGTAAATGAATATAATATAAAAGAAAGGAAAGAAAAGGTTTATTATATAAAATAAAAAAGAAAAAAACCAAATAATAAGAAAAAAATAAACAATATAAACTAAACCAAACATAAAAATAGCAAAAAAAAAACCAACAAAAAAAAAAGGAAAAAAAACTGGGCTAAAATTTCTCAGTAGAAACAGAGCAATATTATGTCGTCAGCTCCATTCCTCTAAGTTATTGAAAGGGGATCTACATCATGTGAAAACATTGAATAAATGAACTCCAAACATCGTCAAATTTAAGCGAAGGATCAACAGTACTACTCTTAATTTTTCCAAGTTTAAACATGATATAGTTTGAGAGAACCATTGAAAAGTAGTAGGGGGTATTGGATCCTTCCATTTAAGCAAGATGGATCGTTTGGCCATTAATGTAACAAAAGCAATCATACGGTTAGCGGAAGCAGATAAATGGTCAGACGATTATTTTTTTTATTGATAGTCAATTGATTTCATCAATCCGAGCCTGTGAATATAAAGAGATTGCTCTTTCAGATCATGCTCCTGTGTTTTTATCTTTAAACCTCCCCGAACTCCCTCAAGTAAACAGATCTTGCCGTTTGAATCCAACTTTGCAATCTGATAAAGATTTTTTAGAATTTTTGGAGAAACATATCACTTTCTTTTTAAAGGGAATACCCCGCGAGAGACTTCTAGTCTTATTATATGGGATGCTTTTAAAGCCTATATCAGATGACAAATTATTTCTTACCTGCAAACTGTTAAGAAAAAAGATAATGCAGAGAGGATTGATTTAGCCAATCAATTGAAACTTTTAGACCAAAAATATGCCTTGGATCCAGGTCCCACTTTATATAAAAGGCGAGTTGAAATTAAAACCAAATACGATCTTCTTTTAACATATTCAATTGAGAATCAACTCTTAGAAGATAATACTCAATTTTATATCCATGGAGATAAAACTGGTAAGTGATTGGCTAATCAATTAAAAACCTCTGTAGCTGGACGACAAATCAAAGAAGTTCACAAGGTCAAAGGACAAAGGACAACAGATCATTTAGAAATAAATGATAGTTTAGAGAATTATATTCTAAATTTATAGTTCTGATTCTCCTGAAGATACAGTAGTGAACAACTTTTTCGACCAATTAGATATTCCTACACTCTCTGCTGATAATCGAGAACAATTAGGGAAATGTATTACACATGAGGAAATCGCCGAGGTTATACGATCAATGCACTCTGGAAAGAAACCAGGCCCTGATGGATTTCCGGCAGAATTCTATGAGGCTTTCTCTTCATTGCTTATACCTTATTTAAGTTCTGTTTTTTTTCGGATTCTTTTAAATTGGGAAGGTTACCACAATCCTTTTATGAAGCTACCATTTCACTTATTCTTAAGAAGACTAAAATCCAACGGTATGTTCTTCATATAGACCAATTTCATTACTAAAATGTTGTCGTTAATTTTTTTATCTAAAGTTTTGGCTCGTAGATTAGAAAATATTTTACCATTAATTATATCCGATGATCAGACGGGGTTTATCAATAACTGCTTTTGCCATTTTAATATTCGTCGCTTATTGAATATTATTTATTCTCCTTCCAATGAAATTTCGGAATGTGTGATCTCTCTCGATGCTGAGAAGGCATTCGACCGGGTCGAATGGAGTTTCCTGTTTAAAACATTAGAGAAATTTAATTTGGGCCCAATTTTATTCAATGTATTAAATTACTTTATTTATCTGCTTCTGTCCCGTGTTCTTACTAATTTTCAACTTTCTGAACCTTGTAAACTTCAACGCGGAACTAGACAGGGATGTCCCTTTGAGTTCTCTGCTATTTGACGCAGTCCTAGAACCTTTAGCTGTTGCTTTTCTAGAATCGACAGAGATTGCTGGTATATCTAGGAGAGGTACCATCCATAAAGTTTCGCTCTATGCTGATGATTTACTGCTCTTCACTTCGAATGTTGAGACTTCGTTACCTTCTATACTTTCTTTACTTTCTCGTTTTAGCCAATTTCAGGTATAAATTGAATTTACAGAAGAGCGAACTTTTTCCCTTTGAACGTAATTATTAAAATAAATTTTAAGCCAAATCCTTTAACTGCATTATTCGGGACTTTTGGAGAAAAATATATAAATCTGGAGACTTCCGACTTACATTCATTTCTCTTACTAGCCAAGGAGGGCTGTATTGCTTAAATGGAAGAAACTATTTCCCCGACACATGTTTAATGGTGACGGGATGTTATGTCATATCTAAATTTAGAGAAGATCCGTTGCTCTATTTCTGGATCTATTCTGAACTTCAAATATTATGGGGTCCTTTTTTGAACTTATTTTAAAACCACTGATTCGGTGCTAAACGTACAGATACTGGCCAATATTACTATGTCTTTTGGATGTTACTTAAACAGCTTTGGTTTTGGTAGTTGGGTAAGATTTGTTTATAATAAAATTATTCTATCATATCAACATCACTTGATTATTTTCTGTTTATCAATATGAATCATTGTGATTTCTTGTGTGATTCAATACAATCTATTTTGTAACATTTCTTTTTTACCTTTGTTTCATGCATTTTGTACATCTTATTTGAAATTAATAAAAATATTGACAAAGAAAGGAAGGGTTCCTGACACAGTATGTGGACAGGCCGACTAGAGGAGACGTCATACTGGACCTGCTACGCCTGATCAGGTTTCAGATCTCTCGGTAAGAGCATTTTGGAGATAATGACCATAAATCCTTGACATTTACCACAGCCTTGGAGGGGGACAGGAGCAGATGATATGAGGATGTATTTAACTGAGGGGAGGGGGAATTATGATGATATGAAGCAGGAACTTGTCAGGGTAAAATGGGAGCAGATGTTCTTGGGGAAGTGCACAGCGGAAATGTGGAGGTTGTTGAAGGAATACTTGCATGGGCTGACGATAGGTTTTCCCCATTGAGGCAGGGTAAGGCTGGTAGAGTGAAGGAACGTGGTTGACACGAGATGTAGGATGTTTTGTCCAAGGGGAAAAGAGAAACTTACCTGAGATTTTTAAAGCATGGCTCAGACAGGGCTCTGGAATGTCACAAGGTAGCCAGGAGGGAGCTTAAGAATGGACTTCGGAGAGCTGGAGGGGACATGGAAATCCTTGGCAAGTAGGATCAAGGAAACCCCAAGGCGTTCAACGCGTATGTGGAAAAATAAGATGATGATGAGAGTGAGGGGAGGACCAATCAGGGATAAAAGAGGAAACATGTGCCCGGAGTGGGAAGAGGTAGGGCAGGTCCTTAATGAATACTCTGATTCAGTATTCACCATAGAGAGAGATCTTGACGTTGGTGAGGATGGTGTACGACAGACTGATATGCAAGGGTATGTCGACGTGAGGAAAGAGGATGTGCTGGAACTAATGAAAAACATTAGGATAGATAAGTCACCGGGTTCGTAGAGGATTTTCCAAGGTTTTACGGAAAGCGAAGGAAGAGATTGCTGCGCATTTGGCCACGATCTTTGCTTCCTCAATCGCCTCAGGAGTAGTGCCATATGATTAGAGGGTGGCAGATTTTGTTCCTTTGTTTAAAAAATGGAGTAGTGATGACTTTAGGAATTACATACCAGTGAGTCTTACTTCAGTGGTGGGCAAATTACTGGAGAAGATTCTTAGAGACAGGATTTATGGGCATTTATAGAATCATAGGCTGACTGGAGACAGTCAGCATGGCTTTGTGAGGGGCAGATCGTGCCTCACGAGCCCTGATTGAATTCTTTGAGGATGTGACAAATCACATTGATGAAGGTAGAGCAATGCACGTGATGTACATGGATTTAATAAGGCTTTCGATAAGGTTCCCGATGGAAGGCTCATTCAGAATGTCAGGAGGCATGGGATCCAGAAGAACTTGGCTGTGTCGATTCAGAATTTGCTCGCACATAGAGGACAGATGGTGGTGGTAGATGGAGCGTATTCTGCCTGGAGGTCCGTGAACAGTGGTGTTCCGCAGGGATATGTTCTGGGATCCCTGCTCTTTGTGATTTTTATAAATGACTTAGATGAGGATAGTGGAAGGGTGGGTTAGTACGTTTGCTGATGATACAAAGGTTGGTGGCGTTGTGGATAGTGTAGAAGTTTGCTGTAGATGATAACAGGATATTGATAGAATGCAGAGCTGGGCTGAGAAGTGGCAGATGGAGTTCAAGCCGGATAAGCCTGAAGTGATACACTTCGGGAGATCGAATCTGAAGGCAGAATACAAGGTTAATGGAAGGTCTCTTAGCAGTGTGGAGGAACAGAGGGATCTTGGTGTCCACGTCGATAGATCCTCAAGGTTGCCACACAGGTCGATAGGGTTGTTAAGAAGGCGTATGGAGTGTTAGCCTTCATTAGTCGGAATATTATGTTCCAGAGCCGCGAGGTAATGTTGCAGATCTATAGAACTCTGGTCAGACCACACTTGGTGTATTTTGTTCAATTCTGGTCGCCTAACTAGAGAAAGGTTGTGGAAGCTTTAGAGAGGGTGCAGAGGAGATTTACCAGGATGTTGCCTGGATTGGAGTGCATGTATTATGAGGATAGCTTGAGCGAGCTAGGGCTTTTCTCTTTGGAGAGAAGGAGGATGAGTTACTTCATAGAAGTGTGCAAGATGATAAGAGGCAGAGATCGACGTGGACATTCAGAGACTTTTTACCCCGTGCGACAATGGCTAACACGATGGGACATTATTTTAAGGTGATTCGGAGGAAGGTATAAGGTGAATGTCAGGGGTAAGATTTTTTATACAGGGAGTGGTGCGTGCGTGGAACGCACTGCCTGCAGAGGCTGTGGGGGCAGGTACATTAGTGACATTGAAGAGACTCTCAGACACATGAATGATCGAAAATTGGGGACTATGTGGGCGGGAACGGTTAGATGGAGCAGAATATAATGACGGCACAGCATTGTAGGCGGAACAACCTTGTACTGTTCTGCATGTTGGTCTGTTCTATGTTCTATGGGAAAGAAAACTTCTTACCGATAACGTTAATGCTGTGTGGCTTTCATCATTTGACGTCATGTCCCATCGACAGGAACCAAAACAAAAGAAGGGGCAAATTTACTTCATTTGCAGACCTTCAGCTTTTCCACACTGAGAGAAGTGTAAGGAATTGTTTCTGATCAATCAGCCGCTTGAGCGTTAATCACAGTGTGGAGCACAATTAAGAAGTCGATTCCAGCACTTCAGGCGAGACGTGTTTTGCAAAAATGAGAGGGTAGCAGAGCGTGTTCCGGTGAAAATTAAAGGGGACTGAGATTGTTCCTATTACTTAGCACAGACATGATGGCTTCCTTCGATGTCGACTAAACCTATAGAAGCAAAATATAACCTAAATAATACCACTGGGAGAAGGGATTAACTGGCTGGGAGCATCATTGGGTTTCATATCATCAAAGAAAGGAAATGTGTAATACAACGGAATCGAAGAAGAACAGTCGCAAACAGAAGGATGAGAACCAGCAAAGTAGAGAAAAAGTCCTACGCCGCAAGGAGGACAGCAACTGAGATTTCGAGGAACAGTTTGTCAATATCGCATTTGTTCGTTGTTACCACTTTGATGTAAGTTACTTAAATGTTTGCAAATAATGTAACGATAATATTTATTATCGCCTGACCAAGTCACGTGAACAACAGGATGAACATAACGTAAGTTCCAGAAGAAAAGCAAGAAAGTTATCTAAGTCAAACTCATTCAAACGGCAATGCCGGTGCAGGAGCAGGAGAATATTTACAGCATGTCGTTTGTGGAGGTCAGATAATGAGCTGAATGAGCGCGAAGATTGAAACAACTGAAACAAGAAGGTGTCCAACTCCATCTCAAAATTTCTCACAGTCTCTGACTTTGAAATAAGCATTCTATTTTATCGGTATATTTATGAAAGGAAGACTGTGACGTATCACCTGAGTCAATACATTCCTATGTTTCTGCTTGTAAAATGTAATCGTGATTTGGCCCTAAATACAGGTGTGACGGATTACGTTGTGATTTGGTGAATGTCCCTTTAAAATATAGTACAGCAGAGAAGTGGTGTGTGTGTGATGTCATCACGACAACGAGAAACAACGTGCTGAAGGTTTTGCTCAGTGAGTCAGAAAGAGAGGCAGGGAGAGAGAGAGAGACTGACACTTGATTTCTGTATCGATTGATGAAGAACAATAACTGTCTGTCACTACAATCCACGTACGGATTTTTGAGTAATACGGTGGAGTCCACTTTGTTGTTAACCTGCAGAGGGAAACAAGTATTTGTGTGGATGGCCACGTCTCGAATGCCTTCGGAGAAGCAGACACACTGAAAGAAAGCAATGGAGATCATCAGTGATTGAGGTGTCGTATGGGTTCCATCGTGGAAAATTTGGATTTCATAATTTCTCTCTATTCTCTCTCTATAATTTTCTCTTCAGTCAACGGTGGTTTTGCAAAAGCCTTTGCTCTCGTTTCACCTTATGACTTGCTGAACTGAACTTTGAGACCTATTCCTGGATTTGGAGTTTGGGAATTTGCCACACACACACTTCGAATTTAGTTTTCGGGTTAATGATTAATATCTAACATTTTTACTTTTTTATTATCATAAGTAGTTATTAATGAAATAGTTTTTAACATTTGTACATGACTCGGTGTGTTTCTATTGTTGCTGGTCTGAAATCGAACTCCAGACTGGTACGAGGGGTCTGGGTTTGAATAAATTGGGGTTTTATTGGTCAACTGATTGTTGGTCAATCTGATAATTTTCTTTTTGATTGATTTGTGTGTGTGGAAACCAGCAACAATGGAAACATTTTTGAAAAAGCCAACACCTGTGGGATTGCAGGGGATGAGGAAGCCTGATTTGTTGAACCTTGCTGCGGCCCTAAAACTTAAAGCGGTAACGCAGTTTATGAAAAAAAAGCAGATATTTAGAGACTGATAACTTGCCGTTATATGGAGAAGAAGGTGTTTGGAGAGGATGTGTTAAAACAGTGTCCTGGGAGTAAACCAGCAATTTCTGAGGCCCAGGTGCAGCTAGCAAACATAGAGACTGAACGAGAACAAAGGATATTCGAGGCTGAGGCAGAGCAAAGGAAGATAAATGTCCAGATAGAAATGAAGAAGATGGAGTTGGATAGGGAGGAAAAGGGAAAAAAGAAACAGCGGCAGCATGAGGTAACATGAAGCGAAGGAGTTTGGAATCTGATTCTGATGATGGTTTTTAGCCAGTAGGGAAGTTCTATTAGTCCCTCCTTTTGAGGAAGTAGGTTGATTAGTATTTCCAACATTTTGAAAAGGTTGCTGTGAGTTCAAACTAGCCAAAGGAAGAATGAGCTCTTATGTTACAGAGTGTAATTAAAGGTAAAGCTCAACAAAGTTATTCTGCTTTGTCTGTTGAGGATACAGATAATTATACAAAAGTAAAACAAGTTGTGTTGAAAGCTTACGAATTAGTACCGGAAGCTGACAGGCAAATATTTAGATCCTGAAGAGGTCTGCAGATCAGACGTACATGGAATTTGCCAATGGAAAGAGAATATATTTTGAACGATAGTGCACGGCTGAAAATGTAGTTGGGGATTATGATAAATTAACAGAATTAATCTAAGTTGAAGACTTTAAAAGGTGTGTTCCAGCTGAAACAACAACATATTTAAATGAGAAGGAAGTGGCCACTTTGCAAGAAATTGCTAGGTTAGCAGATGATTATTCTTTAACCCATAAATCCAAATGGGGACCAGCTAAACCTTTCAAAAGATTTATAAGGACAATCCAGGTAAACCGGAGATTAAATTGGGAGGTATTCAAAAAGGGATGGATGAAAAGAAGCCAGTGCTGGAGAAACCTGCTGAGCGTACTTGTAATTACTGTCAGAAACCTGGTTATCTGATAGCTAATTGTGCCCTTTTGAAGAAAAGGAAGGAGGCTTGCCCAATGCTTGTTTTAAAGTAATTAAACCTGAAAATCAAAAGTTTTAGGGGTTGTTGTTAAACATCAGTCATTGGCAAGGTAAGAGCTAAAAAGTTGGAGGAGGTGAGGAAGGAATTCCGTTCTTATGTATCAGAGGGTTTTGTTTCACTGAATGATGAGTCACCCCAGGTGTCAGTGAAAATCCTCAGAGATACAGGGGCTTGCCAATTTCTCTTGCTGGACAAAGTTTTAAATTTTGGTGAAGAAACTGACACTGGTGAGGTAAATCTAGTGCGAAATGTTACAGGTGACACGATGTCATTCCTTTTGCACAAGGTGATTTTAACGTCAAAGTTCGTAGAAGGACCTGTCGATATGGGGATACGACCTAGTTTACCAGTGGAAGGAGTTTCTTTGTTATTGGAGAATGACCTTGCGGATGGTGAATGTGTCCTTGTGGTACGGTTAACGAACAAACCAAGGGTTGATGAGTCTGATAATGATCCAGATGTTTACCCATCCTGTGCGGTGCACTCGAGCTAGAGCTAAAGAATTAGCAAAGGTCGATAGTTCTGTGCAGTCTGATTTGTTCCCTTAGACAGCCCTAAACAGGAAGAAAATTATGATGACTTGTCTGAGACTTTTCTGTCTTCACTGGACGATCAAAATCCTTGTATTGGGCCTGAATATAAATATTTGTCTTTGTCGAGGGAAGAAGTTTTTGTGGAACAGACTAAAGACCCTGAGCTGACAGAATTGAGAGAAAAAAACACTCTCATGTGATGAGATTGAGAAAGTGCCAATTGGATATTATGTCTAAAATGTAGTGTTAATGAGGAAATGGAACCTCCTCATGTCCCTGTTAATGAGGAATGGGAAGTTATTCATCAGGTTGTGGTTCCTAACGATTTATAGGAAAGAGATTTTAAACCTGGCCCATAGTATGCCTTTAGGTGGTCATTTTGGTGTCAATGAAACTGTAGGGAAGATCTTGAAACTTTCTGTTGGCCTGGTTTGAGAAAAGATGTGGTGATGTTTCGTCGAACCTGTCACACATGTCATATTGGAGGTAACCTAAGTCAAAGACTCCCTGTGGCTCCTTTGAAGTCAATTCCTTCTTTTGGTGAACCCTTTTCGAAGGTTATTGAAGACTGTGTTGGCCCATTGCCAAAGTCTGTAGCTGAGAATCAGGAATTTTAACCATTATGTGTGCAGCTTCCAGATTTCCAGAGGCAATACCAATCAGAAATATTAAGGCCAAGACTGTTTCAAAGGCTCTTTTATTTTTTATTTTACTTTGGTTTGTTTGCCAAAAGAAATCCAATATGATCAGGGCAGTAATTTTATGTCTAACTTGTTTCAACAACTGGTAATATGAGCGGGTGCAAAGCAGATTGTATCAATTGCATATCACCCAGAATCTCAGGGAGATCTGGAGAAATTTCATTCTACTCTCAAAAAATATGTTGAAGACTTATTGCTTTGAAAACACAAAGGATTGGGACGATGGTGTTCATTTACTTTTGTTTGCAGTGAGAGAATCAATACAGGAGTCATTAGGATTTAGACCGTTTGAGTTTGTATTTGGACATCGGGTGAGAGGACCTTTCGAATTGTTAAGAGAACAGTGGGTTAATGAGGAAGTGCATTTGAGTCTGTTGGACTATGTCCAAAAATATAAAACTCGGTTGGAGAGTGTCTGCCAGCTCGCGAAAGAGAATTTGAAAGCCATCCAGATAAGAATGAAAGCATGTTTTGATAGACGTGTTCAACCAAGGATATTTGCAGTGGGGCAAAAGGTGTTAGTATTTTTCCCAAGCCAAAACAACCCATTTCAATCTCGTTTTATCGGACCATATTATGGAATCCCGAGTAACTGATTTGACATACATAATCAAGACACCAGATAGACGCAAGAAAACACAACTCTGTCATGTTTGAGTCTTATTATGAGAGAAGTTCAGTTGTGACCATGGTGTATGATATGAAGGTTGTTTCTGGGATGTCTGATGTTGATATTAAGGAAGGCCAATTTGGAACAAATGTTGTTCCACCAAAACTGAAAAAAAACCCAAAATATCCTAGAGAACCTTGAAACGAAGTTTGTCAATTTATACGTTGAACAAAAACAACAGATGAGAGAATTAATTTTAAAATTTAAACATCTGTTCCCAGATTTTCCAAACAGAACGTCGATAATTACCCATCATGTTGATGTTGGGGATGGAAAACCAATCAAACAACACCCATATCGAATGAATGTGGAAAAGAGTGAAATGTTGACCAGGAAATTTAATATATGTTAGAAAATGATATTATTAGACGTTCCACTTCAAACTGGAGTTCGCCCTGTGTTATTCTGCCTAAACCTGATAGAACTATTTGATTTTGCACAGATTACAGAAAAGTGAATGCTGTAACGAAGTCAGATGCTTACCCTATTCCGAGAGTGCATGATTGCAAAGACAGAGTGGGAAAGGCTAAATTTCTTACAAAGAAGATTGACCTATTAAAAGGACACTGGTATGTTCCATTAACAGATAGATAGAGGAAGGGAGATTTCTGCCTTTGCAACCCCTTCTGGATTGTATGAATATAATGTTTTGCCATTTGGAATGAAAAATGCTCCGGCAACATTTCAAAGAATGATTAATTCAGTAATTCATGGGTTAAAACATACAGATGCCTACATTGACTACTTAGTGACAGGGAATTATACATGGGAAGATCATATCTCTGCGTTAGAAAGGTTGTTTGAATGACTTTCCGAGACCAACCTTACAGTTAACTTGGCTAAAAGTGAATTTGGCAATGCCACTGTGACGTGACTTGGTTATGTTGCAGGTCAAGGCAAGTTAGCTCCTGTTCAGGCAAAAGTTCAAGAAATATCTGAGTTCCCTGTTTCCATGGGTACGAGGACTGTTGGAAGATTTTTGGAAATGGTTGGATATTATCGTAAATTTTGTAAAAACTTTGCTGATATTGCTCTTCCCCTAACTAATCTTCTGAACAAGGAAGTGAAGTTTGTTTGGATAGATCCTTGTCAAGAAGCATTTGAGAAGCTGAAAGCCATTTTATGCTGCCATCATGCGCTCAAATCACCTGATGTTGAAAAGCTATTTTCATTAGCTGTCGATGCCAGTGATGAAGCTGCAGGAGCTGTGTTGTTGCAGAAGGGTGACCTTGATGATACTGACTATTCTGTAGCTTACTTTTCAAAAAAAATTAATGAGCATCAAAAGAATTATTCCACCATAGAGAAAGAATTACTGTCACTTGTTTTAGCCTTGCAACATTTCAGTGTATATGTTTGCACCGCTCAGAAACCATTGACTATGTATACAGATCATAACCCATTGGTGTTCCTGAGCCTAGTGAAAAACAAAAACAGAAGGCTGTTAAACTGGAGTTTAATTTTGCAAGAGTTTGATCTCATGATAACTCACATTAAAGGCAAAGATATCGTAATCGCTGATTGTCTTTTCCCGATGTTAAATGGGAAACATGTATCTTTACTAATTTGATATTCTGTGAGCCTTACGTCTGTGGTGGGCAAGAAGTTGGAAAGATTCTTAGAGGTAGTATCTATGGGTATTAGAAGAATAATGGTCTGATCAGGGAGAGCCAGCATGGCTTTGTGAAGAGCAGATCTTGGCTCACACGCCTGATAGGGTTCTTTGAGGAGATGACCAGACAGATTGTGAGGGTAGTGCAGTAGATGTAGTCTACATTGAATTTAGTAAGGCATTTGACAGGGTTTTAACATGGTAGGCTTTCTCAGCAGGTCCGAGGACATGGGATCCATGTTAGCTTGGCCGTGTGGATTCAGAATTGGCTTGCCTGTAGAAAGCAGAGGGTTGTTGTGGAGGGAGTGCATTCAGATTGGAGGGCTGTGACTAGCTGTGTCCCACAAGGATCGGTTCTGGGACCTCTACTTTTCGTGAATATTATTAATGACATAGAAGAGGAGGTAGAAGGGTGGGTTGGATAGTTTGCGAATGACACAAAGGTTGGTGGTGTTGTGGATAGTCTGGAGGATTGTCGATGATTGCAGAGGAACACTGATAGGATGCAGAGATGGGCTGAGAAGTGGCAGATGGACTTCAATCCGGAGAAGTGTGAGGCGGTACACTTTGGAAGCACAAACTCCAAGGCAGAGAACAAAGTTAATGGGAGCATTCTTGGAAGTGTGGAGAAGCAGAGGGATCTGGGGGTTTATATCCACAGATCACTGAAAGTTGCCTCACAGGTGGATAGGGTAGTTAAGAAAGCTTATGGGATGTTAGCTTTCATAAGTCGTGGGATCGAATTTAAGAGCCGTGGTGTAATGATGTAGCTCTACAAAACTCTGTTTAGACCACACTTAGAGTACTGTGTCCAGTTAGGGTCGGCCTCATTATAGGAAGGATATGGAAGCGTTGGAAAGGATGTTGAGGAGATTTGCAGGATGCTGCCTGGTTTAGAGAGTATGCATTATGAGGAGAATCCAAGGGAGCTAGGGCTTTACTCATTAGAGAGAAGGGTCATTAGAAGAGACATGATAGAGAAGTACAAAATACTAAGAGGAATAGATAAAGCCGACATCCAGCGCCTCTCACCAGGGCACCAATGCTCAATACGAGAGGGCATGGCGTTAAATTAATGGGTGGGAAGTTCAAAGGAGATATCAGCCGAGAGTTATTTGACGCAGAGAATGTTTGTGGCATGGAATGGTCTGCCTGTCGTTATGGTGGATGTAGGTACATTGGTGAAATTCAAGAGATTGCTAGATAAGCATATGGAGGAATTTAAGACAGAGGGATATGTGGGAGAAGGGGTCAGATAGTCTTGGGCGAGGTTTAAAGGTCGGCACAACATCGTGGGCCGAAGATCCTGCATTTTGCTATACTGTTCTATGATTCTATATTGAGCCATTTATGAAATCGCCGATTTTCAGGAAGATACGGTCCTTGAGTGTTTAACAGAAGGAGATTGAAACTCTGCAAAATGCAAATCCCAGGATGGAACCAAGTGAACTGCTTTGAAGGCAGCTATGCTCCCTCCTATACCAGTATCGCTGTGTGAAATTAGGAAGTCCTGATAAATATCAGTCCCATGATTAATGTTTCATCAAACATTCTTCATTCTGCTGCATTTCCTTTTCCGTCCAGTGGCTATCCCCATCCTCCAAGCGGCGAAAATTCTACTACACCCAATTGTTCACCCGGTCGCTTCGGTGGAGTGGGAAACCGACTTGATGTTTTGGGTGGAAAATACTTTATCGGGTGTGGGAAATGGAGAGTTTAAGGATAGATCGATAACTAGGACAAATAGTTAGTGGTAGACGATCTGAAGGTGAGGCCAGAGAGGACATTGGCATAAAGGAAGTGACATTTTCCTTTTCTCTCTGAGTGCAGGCTGCAGCAGCAATGCGGTCATCATTGTAACAGAACAAAATAAAAATAGGTTGAGGGAGTAGCCCGTTAGGATTGAAACCAGGGCAATACATTTGTGCATGTGTAAGGAAGCTGATGGTGTCGATCATTGCCGCTTCCTTTCCCCGTCAAATGAAATGTTCCCAGTTTACCTACAGACCTTGTCTGTCGTTACTGGACTGTAAGCAGTGGGAACAACCCGAACAATTTTGACGAGGGTAGTTTGGCAAAGAAAGTTTATCACAGACTCCCTTTAAGAAGTTTGTGGAAACCATTTTAAACAGGGGTGAATTTTTACCGGAAATTCCATTACCTCATAAAACATCTGAAGACACCGTTTATATCGTCTGATATCACTGGAGACAAGTCTTTACACGAAGATAAATCACGGAGATCATTTCGTCACTGCAGGAGACACATTTCACGCCCTGTTTACAGGGATATTTGTTACTGAGTACATCACACCGCAGTTAGTAATATCTGGGACAAGTGTTTGAAATTCCGACTCCTTGCTGAGAAAGTCAAGAGACAGACGAATACACGCTACAAAACGATTAATTTCAACCGACAGCGTGTCTTTCCATTTCTGTTCAGCCAACTATTGTTTAGAATGTCGTCAGCGATGCTGCAGCCAACACGCTGAGGTTATAATGCGAGTTACTGTTTGACACACCCAGCGTGACATGTTGCTGACATTGCTGAAGGGCAAAACGACAGCAGAATTACCCAAAGTTGAATTGTCACCATATTTATCTGAGTGGTAATGTAACTGTTGTCTCTCAATTTCAACATTCTCAACACGACACAGACTTTCCCTCAAATTCCCCATATGATTTATTGACAGTTAGCCCAGAGGCCAGTGAAAGTAGAAATGAGAGGCACATTGCCTTGAAAGAGGAAGGAGCACGCACAGAGGTCGATAAGAGTGAAACAGTGGTGAAAACAAAGAGAGGAGGAGTGACGAGGATCGGAGATGGGGACGGAGAGAAGGCAGGGAGAGTGACGGGGTCCGGAGATGGGGACAGAGAGTAACAGAGAGAGAAGCAACCAGAGGGAGAGTGAATGTGCAGAGGTGGAGACTGAGAGAAACAGGAATGTTACAGAAGAGGAGCGAGATGAAAGTTGTGAATGAGTTACTGGTGGAAGGTGAAGAGACACGTTCACTGATGTAGTGATATTTGGAGTAAAACCCAGAGAGAGTCCATAGTGCGAGACTGATAAATAAAAACAGAAAGTATCGTGATGCGCCAGGAAGATCTCAGGGAGACACATGTTGTGATAACCGAAAAGAACATTAACTGAACAGAACGGCCGTTAACAGAATCTGTACACGTGCGCATCAGAGATAAGATTTCTTTATTAGTCACATCTACATGGAAACACACAATGAAATGCTTCTTTTGCGAGAGTGTTCCAGGGGCAGACCGCAAGTGTCGTCACGCTTCCTATGCCAACATAGCATGCCCACAACTTTCGAACTCGTATGTCTTTGGGATGTGGTACGAAACCGGAGAACTCGGAGGAAACCCACGCAGACACGAAGAGAACATACGAACTCCTTACAGACAACAGCTGGAATTGAACCCGGGTCGCTTGTGCTGTAATAGCGTTACGCTAACCGCTAACACAAACGTGCGTGTTTAATAAGATAGAGAGAAAGAGAAGGAAGTTGGGAAATGAATACTCACGTCAAGTTCGAGATGTTCCACTGCCAGCCCACCACCAATCCCTCTCTGTCCTTCTCAATCAAGTGTCGGCTCCAAGTGACATGAAGCCAACGGCCGCGACTGTGACTGACAGGTATGACAGTTTCTAATGGTTTTTTTTCTCATTTTATAGAGAGCCCAGCTCGGTGTATTCGAACTGAAGTGAGCCTCATATAGATACGGGGAATCGTCTATACCCAACATATATTCAGGGAATTCATCCGGCGACGCGTTAGACCATGGGTGGAAAATATCTTTCTTTCATTTTTCAATCTTTTCCTGAGTTTTCAAATTAATACAGATTAATATATAACATCAATGTTTGTACATGTAATACAAATAGATCAGGAGAATAATCATGGCATAGATAATCATAAAGAACAATAAAATATTAAAAATCTGTAGATCCAACGATCTCAGTATATGAATATAATATAAAAGAAGGGAAAGAAAAAGATTTATTATATCTATATAAAAGAAAATAGAGAATAAAATCCACAAATCCATATGAAAAATTATTAAAAATATATCAAACCAAACTAAACAGAAAAATTCGAACAAATATGAAAACAAGACTGGACTGAAATTTCTCAGTAGAAAAGAGCAATATTATGTCGTCAACTCCGTTCCTCTAGATTGGTAAGTTATTTAAACGGGATCTATATCATGTGAAAATATTGAATAAATGGACTCCAAATATATTCATATTTAAGCGAAGGATCAACAGTAGCACTTCTATTTTTTTTTCCCAAGTTTAATCATGATATAGTTTGAGAGAACCATTGAAAAGTAGTAGGGGGTTTTGGATCCTTCCATTTAAACAAAATGAAACGTTTGGCCATTAATGTAACAAAGGCAATCATACGGTTAGCGGAAGCAGATAAATGACCAGACACACTCCTTGATAATCCAAAAATTACAGTGATGGGGTGAGGTAGTAAATCAATCTTCAATACATTTGAGATAATGTTAAAAATGTCTTACAATATTTCTCCAAAAGAGGACAGGACCAAAACATATGTGTCAGGGAAGCCACATTTGAATTACATCTGTCATTTACATAGGATTTAGATGGTGATTAAAACGGGCTAGCTTATCTTTTGACATATGGGTCCTGTGGACTACCTTAAACTGTATCAAAGAGAGTCTGGCACACAATGAAGATGTATTAATTAAATGAAGAATTTTCTTCCATGTCTGTGTAGATAAAGATGTCTGGAGTTCGCTTTCCCATTCTTAATTTTGTCCAGTGATTCTGGACGTATTTTCATAATTAAATCATAGATTATTGCTATCAAACCCTTCTGATAAGGATTAAGACCTAATTTTTTTCCCGTAATTTCAGTATTGTAAGGTGTCGGAAAGAGAGTATAATAGCTTTAAAAAGTTTATAATCTTCAAATATTTAAAAAGGTGTGATCTAGACATATTTTATTTGTTGGACAGTTGATCAAAAGATGAAAAATAGTTATCAATGAATAAATCAGGAAAACATACTGTTCCCTTGCTTTTCCATATAGAAAAAGTTGAGTACACTCTGGATGGATGAAAGAAAAAAAATTGATTCAATGGGACTTGACAAGTTAAATTTATTCAATCCAAAAATATTACGAAATTGAAACCATTTTCGAATTGTATGTTTAACAATTGGGTTGATCATATGTTTACTTAATTTGGTAAGCGCAAAATGGAGTGAAGCTCCTAAAATAGAAACTAATAAAAATCCAAGTACTGATTGGTGCTCAAGGTGTACCCATTTGGGACATTGAATTACGTTTGAATCTTGTATCCAAGAAATTAAATATCTGATATTAATTGCTCAATAACATCATCTAAAGTTAGGCAGGGCCATACCACCATCTTCTTGTTAGTTTTTGCAAATATTTCTTACTTAACCTTGGGTTTTTATTTTTCCAAATATATGAAAGAATTTTAGAATCAATAGTGTCAAAAAAGATTTCGGGACGAAAGTTGGAATCGCTTTAAATAAATAAAAAAAACTTTGGTAAAATATTCCATAGAACAATAGAACCATAGAACCATACAGCACAAACAGGCCCTTCGGCCCACCATGTTGTGCCGTCCATCAGACCACCCTCACACTACCTAACCCCTTCCTCCCGCATATCCCTCTACCTCACATTCCTTCATATGCCTATCCAACAAGCTCTTGAACCTGTTCAATGTATCTGCCTCCACCACCACCCCAGGCAGTGCATTCCATGCACCAACCACTCTCTGGGTGAAAAACCTCCCTCTGACATCTCCACTGAACCTCCCACCCATAACCTTAAAGCCATGACCTCTCGTCTTGAGCTTTGGTGCCCTGAGAAGGAGGCGCTGACTGTCTACTCTATCTATTCTCTCAATATTTTATATACCTTAACCGCGTTAATTCGGCCTACCAATGATAAAGACAATGGGGACCATTTAGTAAATAATTGTTTAACGTGGTCAATTAAAGGTAATTTTAACACCTAAATACATAAAATAGTCAGTTACCAATCTAAAAGGTAATTGCCTGTAGATTGGGGTTTGCATATTAAATTTAAAAGTTCGCTCTGATTAAAATTTAATCTATATCCAAACAAAAACAGTAAATTGATCGAGTAGTGGATAGTACTGCGGGGATAGATTCTTCCGGATTAGAAATATAAAGTAACAGGTCATCTGCGTAAAGAGATACTTATGTATCTTCTGTCCGCGAGTAATGCCACATGTATTTGAACAGTCCCGGAGTGCAATAGGCAAGGGTTCCAAAGCAATATCGAATAAGAAATGGCTTAACGAGCAACCTTGTCCTAGTACCTCTAAAATGCCAAAACAAAGGAGATCTTTGATTGCTAGTAAGTATTGAAGCTACAGGTGTATAATAAATCAGTTTAATCGCAGATATAAACTCAGGGCTGAAGTTACATTTTTGCAGTGTAATGAATATATATTCCAATTCGACTCTGTCAAACTCCTTTTCAGCATCTAGTGAGACAACACATTCTGTAATTTGGGATGAAGGGGGTATATATAATATTCATTAATCTCCTAATATCAAAGTATAAATAACGAGTCTGAATAATTCCTGTCTGGTCTTCAGAGATAATTTGTAGAAGAACCTTTTCTAATCCAATGGCCAATACTTTGGAAAATATTTTGGAAGTCTACATTTAATAAAGAAATAGGTCGATAAGATGCACACTCAGTGGGATATTTATCCTTTTTAATAATTAAATAAATAGTTGCCTCATACAAAGATTGTGATAGTTTACCGACTGATCGGGCATCTTTAAAAAAATTGCTAACCAGGGAATAAGAATATCGGAAAAGGATTCAACAAATTCGGCTGTATATCCGTCAGGGCCGGGTGCTTTACCCGAGTTCATTGAAAATATTACTTTCTTTATTTCTTCCTGCGAAACAGGAGTATCTAATGTAGAACGTTCATTTAAAGATAATTGGGGAAACTTTAGATCTCTTAAAAATTCATGCATTAATGTAGAATCCTCAGGGGATTCTGATTCGCATAAAGAGGAATAAAATTCTTGAAAGGATTTGCTAATTTGAACATGTTCTATCGTGTCGGTACCATCTGGTTTACGAATTTTATTAATCTGACGTTTAGATAAAGTACTTTTCAATTGGTTGGCCAATACCTTACCAGATTTGTCACCATGCATATAAAATTGACTTTTGTTTTTAAGTAGTAGATTTTCAATTGAATATATTAATAATAAACTACGTTGTAATTGGAGTTCTGTTCTCTTTTGATAAAGCTCCAAATTAGGAGTATCAGTGTATTTTTATCGATTTCTTTCATCTTGTCAGCTAATATGCGTATTTCGCTATTCGTTCGTATTTTTTCAATCCAGCAGAGTATGAAATAATTTGACCACGGATATATGAGTTAAAATTATCCCATATTATCCCACCGGAGATTTTTTCTGCAAATTAGTTAAATAGAAAACTGAGATCTGTTCTTCAATAAACTGGACGAAATCCAAGTCTTGTAATAGAGAAGGGTTAGATCGCCATTGTTTGACATCGAAGTATACATCTTCTAATTTAATTGATAAATTCAAGGTGCATGATCAGAAATGGCAATTGCTTCGTATTTCCAGTCTGTAGTAATTCGAGATAGTCTAGCATCAATAAAAAAATATTCAATCCTCGAGTAATTATTGCAGACATGAGAAAAGAACGATAATTCTTTATCATGTGGGTGCAGACATCTCCAAACATCTAAAATTCTCTATGCAACTAAGAAGGAGTTAATAAAGACAGAGGATTTGTTTGGAAGTTTAGGATTTGACACAGATCTATCCATCGAAGAGTTTAAACAGCAGTTGAGATCTCCGCCCATAATCAAAATGTATTCACTTAAATTAGGAAAACATGCAAACAGATGTTTAAAAAATTCAAGGTGATCGACGTTGGGTGCATAAACATTAACCATAACAACTTCTTTTATTATGAAGCAGACAAGTAATTAATAAAAATCTACCATTTGGGTCTGATATTGTCTCATGATGGCTAAACAAAATTGAGGAGTCTATAAAAATAGAGACTCCTTTCAATTTTGCTTGTGAATTCGAATGGAACTGCTGACCGCTCCAAAATCTAAAAAAAACGTTGATTATCTTTCTTCCTGATATGAGTCTCCTGAGAAAAAATAAACATAGCATTTCATCTGTGAAAAACTTTAAAGATCTTCTTGGGCTTGACCGGATTTTTAAGCCGTTAACATTCCATGAAATGAAATTAATAGTCTTATCCATTTTAACAGATTAAATAACATATGGTATGTAAAGAGCTAATCTTGCTATACACGAGTGTCACCAGCAGAAAGAAGCAAATAAAACGTTGAAACAGGAAGCGGATCTGAAGACAATGTAGAAAAATTTGTAGTTTAGTCCAAAAGAAACTAAAAACAGCCCCACCCCCTTCCCCCAACAGCCCTAAAACTGGCCAATAGGCAGCCAGAAAGCTACCCTCTAATTGAACTGACCCCAGTTCTATTGGTGGCAGTAGTCCAAGTTAAAATATATATATATAAACCACCCATGTTTAGTCTAAAGGCTATCAACATAGTCAAAACAAATCGAACTAACAAACATAATTCTGAGAATGAAACATAGCAAAAGGGCGTTTACAGTCAACATTGAAAAGAAATAATGTAATAGTTATTTCGAAATGAAAGCAACCGATCAATCATTTTGTTATATTCTTAATTATTATTAAAACAAAATATTAAAAATATTAAAGAAGGTAAAGGAAAGGTTTAAAACTGAAACATTAATTGGATAATAAAGCGAGTAGATAGTAAATCAAAGGAAAAACACTGTGTCTATTCCGCATTTCTTAGCTTCTAAAATTAAAAGCTAATTCAAAAGAAATTCTTCGTCCTCTTGGACGGATTTAAACCATTTGCGAGTTTTTTCAAGGTACTGTAATTCTCAACCTTGCTGGGAATAATAATGCAGGATGATAATTGCTTTGATGGAGACGAGCCATAATTGGTTTGTAGGTCAGCCTTTCTTTCATAACTTCTGGTGTGTAGCCTTCAACTATTCGAAACGTTCATTGCTAAATTGAATCATTCCACGTCCCCGAGCGGTACGAATCAAGAGTTCCTTGATGTTGTCATAATGAAATATCCCTATTACTGCCGATGTTTTTGGACGGAGCAGGTGTGTATCTTATTTCTCTGTGAATTCACTCGAGAATGGGCTGAACAGGAAACATTTCGGAAGCAAGCACATCGACCATGAGTTTAGAAAAGAATTCCGTGAGGTTACCAGTCTCGGTGTCCTCTGGAAAAAACGATGATTCTTAAATTTTTCCTCCAGCTACGTCCTTTCAGGTCGATGATCCTCTGTTGTTGTTTTTTCAGGTTTTTCGTGGTCGTAATAAAGTCTTATTCAAGTGAGTGGAGTTCAGCATCTCTCTCTTAACCAATTCGGTCGAGTTCAGCTATTAGTTGCTTTTGTTTGGCGTTTTCCTGGATCAGTGTATTTTGTCTGCCTTCACAGTCCTTTAAAATTGACTTCAATTCGGCAAATCTCTGGTCTAACCTTATATCCAGGTTAGAAATGGCTTCCAAAGTAGGTTGATCTCCATTACCTTTACCAATAGCTGACGCTTTAGATCTGGTGCTCATTTCAACAGTTAAAAATCAAAATTAAACTTGTGCCAGTATTGTAAAAGGCTTATTAAAGAGTGATAAATAGAAGATTGAAAAGTGATTCGAACAAAGCCAAGTTGTGACTTAGTCCATCGAGCACCACCAAATAGACTCCGGAATATATCATCAATAAATCCAAAATTATGTCAGAGCGCCCAGTTATAAAACATAGCTCGTTATTTTTCGATGTGGGCAGTGCAGATCAGAGAGCAGGACAAGGATATCAACGTCCTTTTATGATTTTAACGAATTTAGAATCCGATTCAGCGGGCATTTCACCACGTTCGTTAGCTCCTCACGTTTCTTGCTCTGCGTCACGGCGTAAATACACGTGCTGCTGCAGGAACTGAAAATTTGCAGTATCACTGCTGTGGAATCTGCGATATAATGTGGATCAGTGAGAGGGTAATAACCAATCTGCTTAATTCTCCAATAGGACTCAAATGCAACCAGTGTTGCCCACAACAATATGAAACTGCCGGTTATACTGAGGAGTACAACGATGCATTTCCTTCGGTTATCCACATCCGGCTCCTTCTCATTCTCTCCATTGTTGATGCATCGGAGCCCCCTGCGGACTCCACTGGCTGCAAAAATCCGTCTGACCGTCAGAATATTGAAGAGTAAAATCAGAATAAACGGGACACAAGGAGTTAAAATGCGATGAAAATGACCGAAAGCGGCCCATGCAGAGGATCTAAATATACTTTATTTCGTGAGGCAACCCCAGGAAAACACCATCAAGTATTATTTCATATCCGTATGTAAAGAACCAGGGGACAATCTCCAAACACCCCAGCACACTCACTGTTCCTTTAACCACAGCCGCCGCTCTCTCGGTGCAATATTTTGTTTTCTGACCCTCACAAAAAATGGCCACAAACCGATCAAAGGTAAAGGCGACTGTCAGCCAGACTCGCTAAAAACAGGTATTGAACGATTCTGCACATGGCAGTAAGTCTGAGGGATGAACGCGGAAAATATATCAGAACGGTCCACTTCATCAGGGGATCAGTGATGACGACCAGGACATCGGCCGCTGCCTTTTGCCACCAGGGAGCGAGTGATACATTTGCAGAGAACGCACTTCCCTCGGGACAGGATCACAATCGCCACCAAATTAACTACAAGAGAGAGAAAAGGAAGCAGTGAAATTACTGTTCAGCCCTGGTGCCAAATCAGCGGTGTGACGGGATCAGGTAAATACCCAAATGTTTTTGATGCATTGAACGGCAGAAACTGATCCCTGAAGCTCGAAAGATCAAGATATGGCGCATTGTTGGTGTGGATCGAGCGGGAACGGAATTTTTTCGTGAGTCCGAGCTGGGTAAAGGCTCCAACCTGAGGAGCGAGCAAGTGACGGGACGTGGGAGGTCAATCTTGTTAACGGTCTGTTCAGATATAAAAATAATAGACGGTCAATAAATGCCAGTTTAACTGACACCGTTAATCTCATGAATCAAATGAAGTCAATGAGAAGAGAAATAGAAAATCTGAAAGAATTCAAGCAGTCAAACAATATCTATGTATGTACTTTCTTGGGCGTCTCAGGAAGTACTCGATCTGGTTGCATCTCAGTCTGTTGTTCTCTTTGCTGTACTAGAGAGAAAAATGGACAGTCGACGTTTGGGGTCGAGTCCCAGGTGAAGTTCCTCCAGCATTTTGTGTGTTGCTCCAGTTTCAGCATCTACATTCTCTTGTGTCAACATTCTGGTAAACCCCTCTTTCATCCTCTCCAAATCCACCACATCCTCCCTGTAATGCGGTCAACAGAACTGCACAAAATATTTCAAATGTTCCCTAGCGAAGGTTCCAATTCTTAAGAAGCGTTCTTGAACCGAAACATTGACTTTTGTTTTACCATAGAACAATACAGCACAATGCAGGCCCTTCTGCCCACCATGTTGTGCCGACCTTCAACCCACTACCAAGAATATATAACCCCTTCCTCCCACAATCCCACTATCTTAAATTTCTCCATATGTTGAACTAACAACCTCTTGAACGTGACCAATGTATCAGCCTCCACCACCACCCCAGGTGGCGCATGCCTTGCACCAACCAATTTCTGGGTGAAGAACTTCCTTCTGACGTCTCCTTTGAACTCCTCCCCCCATTACCTTAAAGCTATGCACTTGAGCATTGGTGCCTGGCAAAAGAGAGGCTGGCTTGCCACTCTACCTATTCTTCTTAATATTTTCTATACCTTATCATGTCTCCCCTCATCCTCTTTCTCTCCTTTAGTCTCTGATCATAATGCATACTCTCTCATCCACACAAATCTCCCCTGTACCCTTTCCAACGCCTCCACATCCTTCCTATAATGAGGCGAACAGAACTGGACACAGTGATATGTGTGGTCTCACCAGACTACCGGTTACCTGAGTATTTTCTTTGTTGTTTACACATGTTGACCATTAATGATGCCTTACAGTGTATAAAGTTAACCTCTGTGAGATAACCATGTGGTTGTTCTTCAAAGATATTCACTGTCCTGTGCAGATTGCGTCTGTTACGTGAGAAGGTTTATTCTGCGTTTGCGTCCTCAGTGTGCCAATTTGCCATAGTTTACTGTGGCCGAATGTTCACTCATTGATGGAGAGGCGGCGCTGCGGGGCGTGGGGGCAGGGACTGAGTGGGATTCGACAGGATAGTGGGGTAGCAAGGCAGAGGCAAGTTTGCAGCGTGTGCCGCTTGTGCTGATGTGAGAATGACAGCGATATCCTGGGTGTGTCATGAATTTTGAAACGTTAAACAGATGAATAAAGCTGGTATTAAATCCACAGAAGGAATAGCATTGTGGGGAAATGTTGTGGCAGGGAATTCGTTATACGGCTACAATGCCCTTATCAGTGTCATTCACTGCCCTGTAGGTTACGAGCCCAACAAACAACGTCGTTGTCTCTGATGTAAATATTGGCGCGATTGAACACAATATTCTCTGCCGTGTACAGATTTCGCTTTGTGTACAGATGTCATCTTCTGCTGCTGTAATATAAAAGCAACGGAGTTCTCGAAATTACATCGGTGGTGAATCTGGTGAAAATAAGGGGGTGGGACCTCCTCATCGACCTGGAAACATATTATCACCGCACACAAACACACACACACACACACACACACACACACACACACACACACACACACACACACACACACACACACACACACAGAACAGAATGCGTTATCGAGACACCAAGCCTGATACAATGTGACAAGAGGGACTAGAATAACACAGACTGGCACCGAGAAGGGGGAACGAGCAAAAATTAGAGATTCCATTTACAATGTTCACACAGTTGAATTGGCAACTCTCCCTCTTGCTGATTCATCCTTACATGTAACCAGTTTCCGCGCTGTTTGTGCTGACTCGTAGGATATCATCGGACACTCTCACGCTCCCTTGCAGCTTCCCGGTTAGGATTGTTCACCTCCCTTCTTCAGTTCCTCAGCTATTTCCTGGCTGCGCGCTCCTCGGAACAGACCTACAACACCGCTGTTCGTGTCCAGCTGGCTCTCAGGTCCTGACCACTTTCACCTCCGTCTTCAATGACTTTGGTTTGCATTGATTATCCCGAAACACACACAAGACAATACAAACACGCGCGCGAACACACACACACACACACATGCAGACACACACAGACCCACACTCACATACACACATGCACACGCACACACACACAGACACGCACACACAAAGACACCAATACCTTGTTTTGAACAATTTTCCATTCCTTCAGTCAACGCCATTGTCCTTCCCCGCACAATCCCATTCTACACATATATTGCACTTGGACTAGAAGACAGAGAAGAGGGTGGCGAGGAAAATAAAGAGGTTTATAAAAATAGCATGACATTGTGAAATTAATAGGAGCATGAAAGTTGATAAATGGTCGTTCGCATGTAAGATCAAAATATAAAAGTAGCATAAAATACAGAATTAGAGAGATAGACAGACACAGAGCAATAGCAACTCAGCAGAATAAAGAAATGGGAAATGGTCAGTCTCTAATAGTGTGATAGTGCGGAGTTCAGTCTGTACTCGTAAGTCTCTGGTACAGCATGACAGTGTGGAATTCATTCTGTACCCGTCGGTATCTGGGACAGTGTGAGAGTGTGGAGTCCATTCGGTGTCTGTCCGCCCCTGGTACAGTGTGAGTTTCATTCTGTTTATTTTTGTTCCATAAATCTGCACTTTACTCACTCGTTACAAATCGTATGCACTTATTGTTTGTACTATCTTCAGCGCGACCAGATTTAGCTACATTTCGCTGATAATTAAATTATATTATATGCAGTTTAAGCCTCAGTGATTCGTTTTATATTGAAAAAGTATATCCAGTGTTTATAGATCCGTGCAGCACAGCAACAGGCCTGTAGGCTCACCGTGTCCCTGAAGACAATCGATTACTAAAACACACGAATTCCATTAACCAACACTCCGTCCGTAGCTTTCTACATCTTGGCGATTCACATGCTTGTCTGGATAGTTCTCCAATGTTGTAAGAGTGGCCACTCCCAACACCCACTCAGGTGGTGTGTTCCGGATCCCAACAACCGAGGGAGTGGCAAAACATCTCTGAACCTCTCTGAAGATTTTTTCCCTTATCATACCTCCTTGTTGCCTTGATTTTCACGCACCTGATAACGGTAAGATTGTCCCACCATCCAAATTCTCCCGGACCCAACCTAGAACAGAAAACATTATTCTGATCGAATTGATCAAATCTTTTGATCAATGATGTGACTTTTAGCCTGACATTGCATGAAAGTTTCGGACTGGACTGCAAAGGGCAGTACCGTGTGTGCCAGGGAATTAATTGTGTCCAGTTCTGGGTAGTACTGTATGGGGTTGAGAGTTGGAATGTGAGGACAGCTCTGGATCCTACAGAACTGACCCTGGGACTCACACGGTGATGAACCACTGGGAAATTCATATCCCGAATTAAACCACCATTCAGCCATGGCAACATTCTCCCAGCTCTCTGTGTGATCCTCTGGTACCAGTAAGATTCCCACTATTTATTTCCTGAATGGTGAGGCACTGCAGAGCTCGGTGTTGCAGAGAGATCCGGAGTTCCTAGGAAATGATACAAAATAGGCTGGTATGCAGGTAATGCAAGTAATGAAGAAAGTTAAGTTCTCTTTTGTTGCTCGGGCAACTGATTGCAAAATACGAAGGTAATCTTTAAATCATTTCTTGGAGAGGTGAGACCACATCTGGAGTACAGAGTACAATATAACTGAAACATTCCTCCATATCATGCGGTTAATGCATTGGAATCAGGTCACGGAAGGATTACTGGGTTAATAACTTGAATGCATTATGAAGGAAAGTTGGAGAGGCTGGAGTACAGAGGATTGAAAAGTTACTTTGCTGAAACACATCGAATCATTAGGATTCTGAACGGGTTGACATGGGCAGGATTTTCCTACTTCTGAGATACTCTATAATTCGTGAAACCAATTTAAAAATAAGCTGTGACTCGGAGAAAGTTGCAATGTTTTCTCTCAGACGACCGTCAGTTGACAGAACTCTCTTCCTGAAAGAGAGACGAAAGCCGAAGTTTGATTATCTTTCAGATAGATGTAGACATGTAAGTGATAAGTACCGGGTAAACAGTCACCTTCTTTAAATGGAAACGAGATAGGGTTCCGATGAACGTATGGCTAATCCGATTCAATGGCGAAGTGCAGATGTTCGGCTCAGCGGTCACTTCTCCTGCTATTTACTGTTTTTCCCTTGGCCATATTTAGATTATCCACATGCTTTGCCTCTTTTTCCTGAATTAAGCTGGTGGGCTTTAGTTTCAGATACTTCTGCGTTGTGGAAAGGTTAACCATTCCCTACCTATCTATGACCCTCATAACTTGCATGACTCAAACAAATCCCTCCTCAGGTACCTTACTCTTAGGCAGCAAGGAGAGCCTAGACCATCCCACCTCATAGATGAAGCACCAGATTCCATGCTACATCGCGGTGAACCTCCTCTGCACGCATGTTCCCTCTAATGTGGGGAACGGAGCTTGTTTTCCCTCCTTCCCTCTTGCTAACAGGGATGTGCGACAGAGTCTGGGATGACTTCAGCAACAGGCGATCCAGTTGAATATGGAACAGATGAGCTATCGCTCAATATATCTGACACATGAGACGCCCCCGAAAGAGCAGAAACAATGCGAAATCATGATCCGTCCCTGGAGGTCCTGCAGCAACAAAATATGGTTGTTGCTAGAAATCGTAAATCACACCGTGATATGTTGGAAATCCTCAGCAAGTCACGCAGCGCTTGTGGAGAGAGAAACTGGGATGTGCCCCGTTAATGTCCTTTGACAGCAGACGGGACATCAGCTCAGCCCCGTCAACTGGGCTTCGTCTCTCCAGCCAAATGACTCTCTGTTGTTGGGTAAGAAAACCCGCCATCTGATCCGCTCTGGACAGTATGTGACTCCAGCCCGCACCATTGTGGGTGCCTGGTGACTGCCCTGTGAAGCGATCTGGCGTGCCTGGTTGGGTTCAAACCACCAACCATTCGGATAATAGCCGAACAGACACAACCTGAAGGAAGCGGAATTAATTTGACCATTCCCGGGTTGGGACGAGGCGAACAGGGATCGCTGCTGGGACTCCGATTTTCACAATCTGCATCAATGATTTGGATTAGTGAGTCATGGACAATATAAAATAGAAATTTATCTGAAAAGTTAGCAGATTGTGCAACATCTGTGGAGAGGAAAACAGGGTCAATGTTGCAGATCGCTAAATTGGGGTGGGGGAGCGTTCAGTTCTTCTTTCTGATTGCCAGAATCTGCAGTGTTTTTGACTTTGACTGACAATGTATCCAAGTTTTCTGATCATACAAAACTGGCTGTCAATGTGGGGTTTGAAGAGGATGCGGAGATATCGACTGGCGGAAGGAATGGGCGAGGTGACACATGATGGGATGTGATGCGGACAATTGTGAAGTGCTCCTGAGAAACAGAGTTTTATTAAATGGTGAGCGATTGAAAGGTTTTGATGTCCAGAGGAACCCGGGTGTCCTTGTGCATAAAACATTGAATATTAACATGCAGCGTTGATGAGCAAGTAGGCAAACTGTATGTCCGCCTGTATTACAAGTCGGTTCGGGTATCGTATCAAACATGTCTCACTGGAGTTATTCAGAGCCCTGTTGTCATGGCATCTGGAATATTCGTACATGCGAATCAGGGTCACTCGGCATCTCGAGAATGCTCCGCCATTCTATGAGATCATAAATATACAAGATACAGCGGATTTGACAGGGTAGAATTTGGGATGCTTCCATTTGTAATACACTCACAGAGATGTGGATAGAATTATGAAATAAACATCCAGTCATTTCAAACTGAGGCTCACAAAATTTCTTCTCTGAGAGGGTAATGAATCCCTGGAACTCTCTTCCCAGTGGATCAGTGAAGGAGAGGTAATCTTATTGCTCTTCACACATTCTGGGCCCCGGGATTCTAGGCTAGACATAATAATGAAGATTGACATCTCAACGAGAAGGCCGTTCGACCCATTGTGTTGAAGTTGGCTGCAGATGATGCGTCGACTTCCTGGAGTAACCAGGATCACCGCATTTCAGTGAACGCCCTGAATTTAGAACAAAAACTGACGTGTCGCAGTAATACATGTCACATGTTATCCTCTATTGTTTTTTTTTGCTCTGGACCACACAGTCGTATCAAAGCCGAGCTTTTGTCATATGCACAAGTAAATATGTAAGCTGGTGCAATGCAAATTACCTTGCTGCAGCATCACTGGGCGATAGTATCAGATTATCAGCATTCACAAGAAAAATAAACAGAAATTAAACACGTATTACGCATAATTCTTACTGAAAGGAACACGATTGGAACAAGAAGTAACAAAGTCAATTTTAGTGCGAAGTGATCAAAGGAGTGATAGTGTTGCCATACTGAGGGAGTGATTATGTTTGTGCCGGTTGGTTGAATGGAAGGAGCAGTTCTTGAACCTGGTGATGTCGGAGTTCAGGCTTCTGTTCCTGTTGCCCGATCGTAGCTGTGAGAAGATGGCATGTCCCGGACGGTGGGGATCTTCGATGATGGATCCTGTTTTCTCGAGGAAGTACCTCATGTAGATACTACCGATGTTGTAGAGCGGGAGCAAGTTCACGAGATCAAGTTTAAGATCCATCAAGGAAAGGAATGATTTAAGGGCAGGTTTACGGATCTGCAGCCGAAAGTAACAGGATCTTCCGTTTTTCCAATCTCCCACAGGAACTGGGTATGACGGAGATTTGGAGACTGATCCCAAAGAATACCCTGGAATTTTTCTTGATGGGCCGGTTATACGGGACGGTCCGAAGGAAAGGGGCAGAAAAACTCAGGCAGAATGTTTAGGACAAAGATAAGACCAGCCAGAGGCAGGAGACGGAAAAACAGCAACTTGACCCCGTGCGTAATAGGATGACACCTGTTTCTCTCTGAACAGTATTGCTCACTTTCTGTGAATTGTTCGCACTGATTAATGTCTAATCGCATTCAGAAACAGGAGGTAAAGTCAACTTGTTTCTGGCATCGAAAGACGAAGCAGCACACACTCCTCACAGGGGTGTGACTGCAGACTCACTGTGGCGCAGTCCAGATTCGGGACCAGAACAAATTATTCACATCCTTCCAGTAGGGAGGGGGGGGGGGGGAGGTGTTTCAGGATTTTAAAATCACCCTTTCCTTGGAGGAGAAGCGAACCCTGTAAAGGCTGGGATTTCGGGATTGCTTTCCGGATTTCGGATTGTGTTGAAAGCCAATCACTATTGTTACCCCCTACATCCTGGGCGGGGACAGGGGCCGTGTACTGTGCTGGGTAATTGAGTCGAATTAAACCATATTTACCACACCGCCCAATCTCTCTTTCTCTCCATCTCTAACATTCGCTGAACTACTTGTTGTCCTCTTATTATGCACGTTTTTGTCCGTCCAGAGGACAGAAATTGTGAAAGAAAGAAACCAAAGACCGCGCGCTTTGGAGGGCGGAGACTGCGCGGACGAGGAGAGACAGAACGGCCACGTGGCAGAAGAAGACGTGCCGCCGGTGGGACAAATTGCTCAGTAAAAACCTGGTCGTGTATGGGTGAGTGGTAGCAAATGGGGCAGCTTGGTAATGAGGGGAGAATTAGAGAGGAGCAGCGTAAATAGGTGATGGATATGTGGACCCACCATACCGAAGGGCTGTTTCTGTGCTCTCCGCTCTCCCTGCTTTCTTCACCCCACCGCAACAGTTTGTCAGGGGCTAAGCAGCAAGAAAGCAAATGAGAGGCTAGAATGTGACACATCAGTTGAATAGGCAAGACAGGCAGGAGCACGGCAGGGAGCGAAAGAAGTCCATTGGGGTAAACGGCATTTATTTCAATGCAACATGTCAGACAGGTAAGGTGGATGAACTCAGGACAGGGGGTGGGGTGATACGTGGGACCGTGGTGTAAAAGCCAATACGGAAACATGGCTACGTTGGGTGAGGTTACAGGAATGGCCTTTAGATGTTGTAGTGACGGGTGCTTTAGGAGGAATAGAGGTGGAGGAATGAAATGAATCGGAGATTCATGTTTAAATAATTGGAACATCACGGCAGTGACAAATTACTGAAGGATGATCCAGTGAGGCTTAATGAGTGGAGCTCAAAAATAAGGTGGATGATGAATTTGTTGGTGTGGTAATGTAGTCCTCCAGATAGTTATCGGGAATTAGGTGAATAAATATGCTGGGAGATTGTGGAAAGTTGCAAGAATGCTATGGTTTTCAACGTTGTGGATTGTAACTTTCCTTATATAGAGTGAGACTGCCATACTGTTAAGGGATTGCAAGATTGGAACTTTCATCAAGCAATAAATGGCTGGACCTTTTCAAGGAGGGAATATCTCAACCTACTCTTGGGTCACAGGTCGGGACAAGTGAATAAGGTGACAGTGTGGAAGCACTTTGCAACCAGTAACCAAACTTCTATACGTTTTATTTATTTTTATAGAAAGTAACAGAACTGGTCCACAGGTTCAACTTCTAAAGCGGCGCAAGGTAAACGTTGACGGTAAAGACAGGTCCTTGCAAAGGTCGATTGGAGGAGGTTGTTTCACGAAAAGGAACCTCAAGAAATTAGTAAGCTCTTAAAAGTGAGACATCGAGAGTTCAAGGTCTACATCTTCCTGTGTGAGTGAAGGGCAAGGCTGGCAGGAGCAGGGAATCCTGCAGGACATGAGATACGAAGCACCGAAGCAGACAAAATGAAGCAAGTGTCAGGCACAGGCAGCTGGGATCAAGTAAATCACTGGAAAGTATAGGGGGATGCAGGAATGTACTCAAAACGGATATTTGGAGGGTCAGAAGGGAGCATGAGATAGCTTTGGAGGAGAAGATTAAGGAGAATCCAAATAAATATCATACATATGTAAAAGACAAAACGTAATCAGAAAGAGATTCGGGCCTTCAAAGGCCTAAGTTGGACATACCTAAGTGGAGCCGTAGGAGATGGGCGAGATCCTCAATTAATATTTCTCTTCTGGTTTTCCGGTGGAGAAAGAGGTGAAGACGAGGAAACTATGGGAAGGTAATGGGAAGGTATCGCAGATGGTCCGCAGAGCAGCACAGGAGCAGGTGGATGTTTAAAAATGTATTATGGGCGATAGATCTCATGAACAAGACCTGGTATACCCGGTGACACTGCAGGAGGCCAGCGAAGAAATTGCGGGATCCCTGTCTGAGTTATTTGCATCGTACAGTAGCCATGGGAGTGGTGCTGGAAAATTGGATTGTAGGGAATGCAGGGGAAAACATGCATCTATAGACAATGTACCTTAATATCTGTGGTAGGTAAGTTACTGAAGAGGATTCTAAGGGATGAGGTATACATGCATTTGGAAAGACGGGTTGGTTATGGGAACGCAGCTCGGCTTTATGAGTGGGCGATTATAGAACCATAGAATCATAGAACAATACAGCACAATGCAGGCCCTTAAGCCCACAATGTTTGCCGACCTTCAAACCACGCCTAAGACTACCTAACCCCTTCCTCCCACATATCCCTCTATTTTAAATTCCTCCATATGCTTATCTAACAATCTCTTGAACTTGACCAACGTATCAGCCCCATGACCACACCACGCAGACCATTCCATGCACGAACCACTCTCTGGGTGAAAAACCTCCCTCTGACATCTCCCTTGAACATCCCACCCATTACCTTAAAGCCATGCCCTCTTGTATTGAGCATTGGTGCTTTGGGAAAGAGACGCTGGCCGTCCACTCTATCTATTTCTATAAATATTTTGTATACCTCTATCATGTCTCTTCTGATCCTCCTTCACTTCAATGAGTCAAGCCCTAGCTCCTTAGTCTCTCCTCATAATCCATACTCTCTAACCCAGGCAGCATCCTGTTAAATCTCCTCTGCACCCTTTTCAACGCCTCCACAACCTTCCTGCAAAGAGGCGACCAGAATTATGTGTCACAGACTTAATGAAGTTTATCTGTAATGTCACCCATGAAGTCTATGAGGGCATGGCGGTAGACGGGTTTTATAAGGACTTCATTAAACGGCTGTTTTAGAACACTGTTCATGCCATTATTTCCACTCTCTCGGGTTGGCAATGTAAGTTAGCGAGCATGGAGATAGATTTAATGATAGTTTTACACAGTTTATTGCCATAATATAAAGATGTTAATAATCTGATCCAACGGGTATTTCACCGCGTTCTTCAGCTCATGTCGAAATTTGCTCTGAGTCACGGCGTAAATGCACGTATTGTTGCAGGAACTGAGAAGCTGAAGCATTGTCGCGGTGTGTTCTGTGATAAAACGGGGATCAGTAACAGAATTATTGTAATTGCTTGAACTTCGCTGATAGATGTGAAACACCACCTGTGTCACCCACAACAATCTGAAACTGCCGGTTATACTGAAGAGTAAAGCGATGGATTTCCTTCGGTTCTCCATCTCCAGGTCCTTGACATTCTCTCCATTGCTGCGGCCTCGGAGTCCGCTGCGGAATCTGCTGACCGCTAAAATCCGTCTGACCGTCAGGACATTGAGCAGAAAAATCAGAAAAAAAGGGACACAAGGGGTTAAAGTACGGTGAAACATCTCAAATGCCTCCCATACAGGGGATGTATTGTAGATCGGGTTGGTGGAACAACTCCAAAAACATTATCAATTATTTTTCTGGGCTTCTGTGTAAAATACCACGGGATACTCTCTAAAAAGCCCAGCACACCAACCGTTGTTATAACCACAGCAGCCGTTCTCTCAGTGCTATATTTTGCTTTCAGCTTCACATAACAAAAGGCTAAAAAACTATCAAAGGTGAAAGCGACTGTCAACCAGACAGAGACCGCTGTGCTTGCAAAATCCAGCCATAGATCGAGACTGCACACGGGAGTGATGCGCAGTAATGTTCGCGGAAAATAAATCAAAGCAGTCCACCTCAGCAGGGGGTCCGAGATAACGACCAGGAGATGAGCCGCTGCCATTCCCACTAGGTAGCGGGTGACACATTTGGAGAGTCCTCATTTTCCTCGGGACAGGATCACAATCGCAATCAAGTTAACTATCAGAGAAACAAAGGAAAGTAGCGGAATTGCTGATCAGTCCGGGATCCAAGGCAGCAGTTTAAGAGGAACTGGTGACAATTCCATTTCGTTGCTGCATCGAGCGGTGGAAACTGGTCCCTGTGCATTGCGAAGGGCCGATAGAGGTAGCAATGTGGGTAAAGGCAGAGAAGGGGTTCATAGCATCATATAAACTGAGTCAGATCTGCATAAGGATTGCTAAATATTGACGGGAATTCCGTTGGCAGGGTAAGTACTATCTGGATGCCTATTACCTCAGAAGAATGAAAGGATGGATCAGCTTTTCCGTCACCCAGAGAATCTCGTGGTGAACGGAATGGATAAACTGGGCCGCTAGATGGCGGCAGTATTCCATGTACCAATCACCAACTCTCCCAGCTCTCCCTGTCACCGACCGATCAACAGAAGGACGGAACAAAAATAGAACATTCTGGAAAGACGACGCCAATGAGGCAGCGTCTGAAGAACAAGAAACAGGTTAATGTTTCGGGACAGAGACCATTCCCCTGAAATGTTCTGCGAACGCCCTGACCCGAAGGGTTATCTGATTTCTCTTTCCATACACGCTGCTTGCCGGGCTTGAGCTTCCAGAATTTCCAGCTTTTTTCACATTTCCCCTTCTGCAATATTTTGGTTTTTCAACAGAAAGCACGACCGATTCCAACAGGTACAATGCGGTTTGTCACAACCTCACAGTCGTCTCCCACTTAATCCCTCACAGGGGGGTGGGGGCGATATGGGTGGATTCGAACAGTCAACAGCAAGCTCTCTGCAGTGGTCTGACGTCTGGCATGTTCAGATATAGGTATAATCGAACTACATGTTACAAAATTGATACTCCAAAGCGCGTCTGACACCCAGAGGGTTTCCCTGAATTCTCCATAAACTGTCGCATACTCAGTCGCTACAGTTTCGTTTATTACAAAAGAACATATTCCACAAGGGCTTGGTTCTACAACATGGAACTTTTCGCAACTATTTCTACGTTCCGATTATCAGATTCTTGTCCCTAACCCAGACACAATCTACAAGCACATTCTGCTCAAATAAGTGCTCAACTGGCTGAGATCCTCCCGCAATTTGCTATTTGCTCCAGATCCCAAATCTCTTGTGCCTCCATTCCATTCTTTGAAATGCAGGGACTTGGCAGCTGGCTGTGGAAACAAGCAGCGAGACAAACCATCCGTAGCATTGCAGTTAGACAACAATTTCCACAAACGGCAGCTGAGACAGCGGCTTACCCGGAATTCCAACGGCTGCATATAACAGGATAGTAAATGTCTTCACTCCGCCAGATTACTGGATACCCCATTTCACTGAGAAGCTATGACTTCTGTTGATCTGGAATGCTCAGCTCGGATAGATAATCTGAGCTGTCTTTCTCCAATAGTGTCTTATTTATACAGAAGATCAGTCTCCAGTGACACGGTGGGACCCAAACCATTTCACTTACTTTTACACTCACTTGAACAAACACATTGTAACAACATCATTGGCTCTGTTGGAAGTACAGGGACGATTTAACACACAGACATCAAAATGCTCGGCATTACCTCAGAATCGTCCCTGGTGGAGAGAAGGGCGGAATCTTTAATCACACAAGACTGATATTTGTCAGTAAGCGGCTCCATAAATGGTTTTCAGACTATTGCATTGACGGCTTGTTCATCCATGAATGTCGCCGATCTCTCTTCAGTGAGCAGTGAGTCCAGTGACACAAACTAAACCCCACCTATGCCCCTGCAGTGTCCCCTGTAAGACCTGTGCACTTCCTTCCTTCAGTCCTTCAGCTCCATCATGACCTCTCACCCATTTTCCAGCAACAGTAACTTGTAACGGAACCAAAACACGGCGTCCCGGTCCAGCACATCGCAGGTCCTGCCCGCCATCATATCCATGCTCACTGTCCCCAGGTGTCTGCTGTTTCTCTTTGTATCAATATTCTTTGCGGTTTTGGATATACAACGCTCCTTCAAGATTTTCTAAGCAGTGCACATAATTTCGGATTTAATTGTGTGTCTGATAGCTAAACATTTCAAACATTGTGCAAGGACTGCCGATTGGATGAATATATCTGCACTGAAAAGGCATCTGTTTTTTCAAAATATTCCTTGCCTTGTACAGATTTCATTGTGTGTGCATTTGTCAGCTCCTGCTCCTTGTCATCTCGCTGTGACCATTTACCCCGTATTTCTGTGGTGAAATGTTGATCCGATGGCGCAGAGGCGGTGCTGCAGGAATGGTCACCAGAAGGGTTTGAAAGCTTGGGGCCAGTTTACAACAGTCGGAGGTTTTGCAGGTGAGGGAATGGAAGTGATTTGCCAGGTGGTAATGAGAGAACACAGGGCACAGGAAGGTTTTGTTCATCGACTTCTGAATCCTGGGCCAAGCGACATTTACTCTGTTGTCTTAACTGACCTCTTTTCAGCATCCACTTCGCAACAGAGGAAAAAAGGTTTCAAATGTGTTCTTGTGGTTGTCCATTTGTGGAATAGAATGCCGATGTTTCTCTGTTGTTTGCTGCGAGCACCGATCAGAATCCCGCTCAGAGCAACGTCATTCTTTCCACACACACTCACCACACCCACTCTCAGTAACACCACCCACAATGGCCCGTGTACAACACCACACCACCAGCTGGATATCCATTGTCAACGCACACAGAGATGTAGAGGCACAGGCAAAGACGGCAAACGACACGGTGGCACCAAATGTCAACGCCGAATGCAAACCCACCAGATCCAAACACACACACACTGTTATGGACTCAGTGAAAGTCCCTTTAAGATAGAGAGTGTGTGTGTATGTGTGTGTGGGGCGTGCTTACGTCAATAGAAGATAAAGGACGTAATGACGTTGTTGAAGAAGTCAGAAGAAGAAGAAAGAGATAGACAGAAGGGAGAGAGACACCAGCCTGCTTGTTTTCTCTATCGATGGATGAGAAACAATAACTGTGTTTGCCACTGAAATCCATGTATGGAAGTTGGAAGTAATCCGGTGGAGTTCACTTTGTTGCTGACCTGTAGAAGGAAACAGGTATTTGTGTGTGGACGACCACGGTTCGGATGCTTTTCGGGGTGAGGAAGTCACTACCGAGTAAACACTGAAGTGTCGTTTGGGTTCCATCGTGGAACATTTGGATTTCGTATGTACTCTCTCTATGTTTTTTCTACATCTACATCTTATCTTCAGACAACGGTGGTTGTTGAAGAAGCCCTTGCTCATGTTTCACCTTATGGCTTGCGGAACTGAACTTTAAGAACCATTCAGGAACTGGGAGGTTTGGACTTTGTCACACACACACACGACGCGTTTAGTTTTGGGGTTAACGTTCGAGGTTTAACATTCTTGAATTCTAACATACTAACATTTTTTTTAACTTTTATTTTACGTATTATCATAAGTAGTGATTAATAAAATAGTTTTTAACACTGAATCATGCTCAGTGTGTTTCTTTTGTTGCTGGTTTGTGACAAAATTGGGGGCTCGTCCGGGATTGTTCCCAAGGTTAACGAGTGTCGTCTGGGATTGTACCCCAGATTGACGAGATTTGTTCGAGATTCAATCCAAAGATTTTGAGGGAGGTCTGATAAATTCTTTTTAATTGGCTTGTGTGTGTGGAAACCAGCAGCAATGGATATTAAGGCATTTTTGGAGTCACCAACCCAAAAAGGATTGGAGGTGGCGAAAAAGGATGATTTGATAAAGATTGCTACAAGGCTAAACCTTACAGAAGTAAAGCAGTCTATGAGAAAGGCAGATATTCAGAGACTGATAGCTGGCCATTATGTGGAAAAGAAGGTGTTTGAGAAGGAAGTGTTAAAACAGTTTCCTGGCAGTGAAATAGCAATTTCTGAGGCACAGGTGCAGCTGGCAAAGATAGAGGCTGAACGAGATCAAACCCAGTTAAAGATAGAAGCTGAACGAGAGGAAAAGAGATTATAGGCTGAACAAAAGCTAACTCAGATGAAGATAGAGGCTGATCTAGCAATGAAGCAGATGGAATTGAAGAGGATGGAGCTGGATAGTGAGGAGAAGGAGAAACAGAGGCAGCATGAGTTACAAATGAAGCGTAGGACTTCGGAATCTGATTCTGATGATGGTTTTTCAGCCAGCAGGGAGGTTCGATTAGTCCCTCCGTTTGAAGAAGATCAGGTTGATCAGTATTTCCAACATTTTGAAAAGGTTGCTGTGAGTTCAAACTGGCCAAGGAAAGGATGGGCTCTTATGGTACAGAGTGTGATTAAAGGTAAAGCTCAAAAAGCTTATTCTGCTTTGTCTGTTGAGGATGCAGCTGATTATACCAAGGTAAAACAAGCTATATTGAAGGCCTATGAATTGGTCCCTGAGGCTTATAGACAAAAATTCAGAGACTTGAGGAAATCTGCAGATCAGACTTATATGGAATTTGCCAATGGAAAGAGAATATGTTTTGAACGATGGTGCCTGGCTAAAAATGTATATGGGGATTATGATAAATTGACAGAATTGATACTAGTGGAAGACTTTAAAAGATGTGTTCCAGCTGAATTAACAACATATTTAAATGAAAAGGCAGTGGAAACTTTACAAGAAACTGCTAGGTTGGCAGATGATTATGCTCTAACCCATAAATCCAAATAGGGACAACCTAAAACCTTTCAAAAGAGTTACAAAGACAATCCAGGTAAACCGGAGATTAAATTGGGAGGTAATCAAAAAGGAAAGGATGAAAAGAAGCCAGGGCTGGAGAAACCTGTTGAGCGTACTTGTTATTACTGTAGGAAACCTGGCCACGTGATATCTAATTGTGCCCTTTTGAAGAAAAAGAAGGAAGCTGGGCCCAATGCTTGCTTTCAGGCAATTAAAAATCAAAAGGTTCAGGAGATGCTGTTAAAGATCAGTCCTTGCAAGAGGGAAAAGCGGAAAAGTTGGAGGAGGTGAGAAAAGAATTCCGTTCGTATGTATCAGAGGGTTTTGTTTCACTGAATGATGAGTCACCCCAGGTGCCAGTGAAAATCCTTAGAGATACTGGGGCTAGTCAATCTCTCTTGCTGGACAGTGTTTTAAATTTTGGTGAAGAAAGTGATACTGGTGAAGTAAATCTAGTACGAGGCGTTACAGGTGAGACCATGTCTGTCCCTTTTCACAGGGTGATTTTAAAGTCAAAGTTCGTAGAAGGACCAGTCGAGATAGGGATAAGACCTAGTTTGCCCGTGGAAGGAGTTTCTTTGTTATTGGGAAATGACCTTGCAAATGGAGAAAGTGATCCTGTGGTACGGTTAACAACCAAACCAAGGATTGATGAGTCTGAGGATGATCCAGATGTTTACCCATCATGTGCGGTGACTCGAGCTAGAGCTAGAGAATTAGCCAAGACAGACAGTCCGGTGCAGTCTGATGTGGTTCCTTGTGACAGTCCTAAACATGAAGAAAATTTTGATGCCTTATCTGAGACTTTTCTGTCTTCACTGGAGGATCAACATCCTTATAGTGAGCCTGAATTTAAAGATTTATCTTTGTCAAGGAAGGATTTTATGGTGGAACAGACAAAGGACCCTGAGTTGACAGCATTGAAAGAAAAAGCACTCTCATGTGAGGAGATTGAAAAGGTGCCAACTGGATACTATGTCAAAAATGGAGTGTTAATGAGGAAATGGAGACCTCCTCATGTTTCTGTTACTGAGAAATGGGAAGTTATTCATCAGGTTGTTGTTCCAAAAGTTTATAGGGATGAGATTTTAAACCTGGCCCATAGTATGCCTTTGGGTTGTTATTTTGGTGTGAATAAAACTGTAGGAAAGATCTTGAAACAATTCTATTGGCCTGGTTTGAGAAAAGATGTGGTGATGTTTTGTCGAACCTGCCACACATGTCAGATGGTAGGTAAACCAAATCAAAAACCCCCTGTGGCTCCTTTGAAACCAATTCCTGCTTTTGGTGAATCCTTTTCGAAGGTGACTGTGGACTGTGTTGGTCCATTAACAAAGTCTAAGACTGGAAATCAGTATTTGTTAAACATCATGTGTGCCACTTCTAGATTTCCAGAGGCAATACCCCTTAGAAATATTAAGGCCAAAACGGTGTCAAAGGCTCTTGTAAATTTTTTTACCTTGTTTGGTTTGCCAAAAGAAATCCAATCTGATCAAGGTAGTAATTTTATGTCAAAAATTTTTCAACAAATAGTCTATGAGCTGGGAGCAAAGCAGATTGTATCATCTGCATATCACCCAGAATGTCAAGGAGCTCTGGAGAGATTTCATTCTACTCTCAAAAATATGCTGAAGACTTATTGCTTTGAAAACACCAAGGATTGGGACGAAGGTATCCATTTACTTTTGTTTGCCGTTAGAGAATCGATCCAGGAGTCAAATGGATTTAGTCCGTTTGAGCTTGTGATTGGACATAGGGTGAGAGGACCTTTGGCGTTGTTGAGAGAGCAATGGGTTAATGAGGAAGTTCACTTGAGTCTGTTGGACTATGTCCAAAAATTTAAAACTCGGTTGGAGAGAGTCTGCCAGCTAGCAAGAGAGAATCTGAAAACAAGCCAGATAAGAATGAAGACATATTTTGATAGACGTGCTCGGCCTAGGACATTTGCAGTGGGGCAAAAGGTGTTGGTATTTTTCCCTAGCCAAAATAATCCCTTGCAAGCTCGTTTTTCTGGACCTATGTTATTGAATCTCGAGTGACTGATCTAACATATATAATCAAAACACCAGATAGACGCAAGAAAACACAACTCTGTCATGTAAACATGCTAAAACCTTATTATGAGAGGGATTCAGTTGTGGCCTTGGTGGATGGTGTAAAGGTTGTTTCTAGAATGCTTGATGTTGATGTTGAGGAAGGCCAATTTAGACCAAATATTGTTCCATCGAAATTAAAAAAGCAAAATATCATGGAGAACCTTGAAACGAAGTTGGACCATTTACAAGTTTCACAAAAAACAACAGATGAGAGAATTAATTTTAAAATTTAAAATTCTGTTCCCAGATGTTCCAAACAGAACATCGATAATTACCCATGATGTTGATGTTGGGGATGCAAAACCAATCAAACAACACCCATATCGAATGATTGTGGAACAAAGTAAACTTGTTGATCAGGAAATCAAATACATGTTGGAAAATGATATTATTAGACATTCTACTTCAAATTGGAGTTCGCCCTGTGTTATTGTACCTAAACCTGATGGAACTGTTAGATTTTGCACAGATTACAGGATAGTGAATGCTGTAACAAAGTCAGATGCTTACCCTATTCCTAGAGTGGATGATTGCATAGACAGAGTGGGAAAGGCAAAATTTCTTACAAAGATTGACCTATTAAAAGGGTACTGGTGTGTTCCATTAACAGATAGAGGAAGGGAGATTTCAGCCTTTGTAACCCCTTCTGGATTGTATGAATACAATGTTTTGCCATTTGGAATGAAAAATGCTCCGGCAACATTTCAAAGAATGATTAATTCAGTGATTCATGGGTTAAAACATACAGATGCCTACATTGACGACTTAGTGACTGGGAATGATACATGGGAGGATCACATCTCTGCGTTAGAAATGTTGTTTGAAAGACTTTCCAAGTCTAACCTTACAGTTAACTTGGCTAAAAGTGAATTTGGCCATGCCACTGTGACGTACCTTGGTTACGTTGTAGGTCAAGGCAAGCAAGCTCCTGTTCAGGCAAAAGTTCAAGCAATATCTGAGTTCCCTATTCCCACAGGTACGAGGACTGTTAGAAGATTTTTGGGACTGGTTGGATATTATCGAAAATTTTGTAAAAGTTTTGCTGATATTGCTCTTTCCCTAACTAATCTTCTGAAGAAGGGAGTAAAGTTTGTTTGGACAGATTCTTGTCAAGAAGCATTTAAGAAGCTGAAAGCCATTTTATGCTACCATCCTGTGCTCAGAACACCTGACTTTGAAAAGCCATTTTCATTAGCAGTAGATGCCAGTGATGAAGCTGCAGGAGCTGTGTTGTTACAGAAGGGTGACCTTGATGATATTGACCATCCTGTAGCTTACTTTTCAAAGAAATTTAATGAGCATCAAAAGAATTATTCCACCATAGAGAAAGAATTACTGTCGCTTGTTTTAGCCTTGCAACATTTCAGTGTATATGTTTGCACCGCTCAGAAACCATTGACTGTGTATACAGATCATAACCCATTGGTGTTTCTGAGCCGAGTCAAAAACAAGAACAGAAGGCTGTTAAACTGGAGTTTAATTTTGCAAGAGTATGATCTCATGATAACTCACATTAAAGGCAAAGATAATGTGATTGCTGATTGTCTTTCTCGATGTTAAATGGGAAACATGTATCTGTACTAATCTGATAGTCTGTAGTTGTGTAGCATGATAATTATTAACATTACTAACTGTATGCGCGGTTAAAAGTTTCTTGGCAAAAAAAAATTCTTTTTAGGTGGGAGGTGTTATGGACTCAGTGAAAGTCCCTTTAAGATAGAGAGTGTGTGTGTATGTGTGTGTGGGGCGTGCTTACGGCAATAGAAGATAAAGGACGTAATGACGTTGTTGAAGAAGTCAGAAGAAGAAGAAGGAGGAGAGAGGGAAGGGAGAGAGACACCAGCCTGCTTGTTTTTCTCTATCGATGGATGAGAAACAATAACTGTGTTTACTACTGAAATCCATGTATGGAAGTTGGAAGTAATCCGGTGGAGTTCACTTTGTTGCTGACCTGTAGAAGGAAACAGGTATTTGTGTGTGGACGACCACGGTTCGGATGCTTTTCGGGGTGAGGAAGTCACTACCGAGTAAACACTGAAGTGTCGTTTGGGTTCCATCGTGGAACATTTGGATTTCGTATGTACTCTCTCTATGTTTTTCTACATCTACATCTTATCTTCAGACAACGGTGGTTGTTGAAGAAGCCCTTGCTCATGTTTCACCTTATGGCTTGCGGAACTGAACTTTAAGAACCATTCCGGAACTGGGAGTTTTGGACTTTGTCACACACACACACGAAGAGTTTAGTTTTGGGGTTAACGTTCGAGGCTTAACATTCTTGAATTCTAACATACTAACATTTTTTTTTACTTTTATTTTACGTATTATCATAAGTAGTGATTAATAAAATAGTTTTTAACACTGAATCATGCTCAGTGTGTTTCTTTTGTTGCTGGTTTGTGACAAAATTGGGGGCTCGTCCGGGATCGTTCCCAAGGTTAACGAGTGTCGTCTGGGATTGTACCCCAGATTGACGAGATTTGTTCGAGATTCAATCCAAAGATTTTTGAGGGAGATCTGATAGGTTCCTTTTAATTGGCATGTGTGTGTGGAAACCAGCAGCAATGGATATTAAGGCATTTTTGGAGTCACCAACCCAAAATGGATTGGAGGTGGCGAAAAAGGATGATCTGATAAAGATTGCTACAAGGCTAAACCTTACAGAAGTAAAGCAGTCTATGAGAAAGGCAGATATTCAGAGACTGATAGCTGGCCATTATGTGGAAAAGAAGGTGTTTGAGAAGGAAGTGTTAAAACAGTGTCCTGGCAGTGAAATAGCAATTTCTGAGGCACAGGTGCAGCTGGCAAAGATAGAGGCTGAACGAGATCAAAGATAGAAGCTGAACGAGAGGAAAAGAGATTAGAGGCTGAACAAAAGCTAACTCAGATGAAGATAGAGGCTGATCTAGCAATGAAGCAGATGGAATTGAAGAGGATGGAGCTGGATAGTGAGGAGAAGGAGAAACAGAGGCAGCATGAGTTACAAATGAAGCGTAGGACTTCGGAATCTGATTCTGATGATGGTTTTTCAGCCAGCAGGGAGGTTCGATTAGTCCCTCCTTTTGAAGAAGATCAGGTTGATCAGTATTTCCAACATTTTGAAAAGGTTGCTGTGAGTTCAAACTGGCCAAGGAAAGGATGGGCTCTTATGGTACAGAGTGTGATTAAAGGTAAAGCTCAAAAAGCTTATTCTGCTTTGTCTGTTGAGGATGCAGCTGATTATACCAAGGTAAAACAAGCTATATTGAAGGCCTATGAATTGGTCCCTGAGGCTTATAGACAAAAATTCAGAGACTTGAGGAAATCTGCAGATCAGACTTATATGGAATTTGCCAATGGAAAGAGAATATGTTTTGAACGATGGTGCCTGGCTAAAAATGTATATGGGGATTATGATAAATTGACAGAATTGATACTAGTGGAAGACTTTAAAAGATGTGTTCCAGCTGAATTAACAACATATTTAAATGAAAAGGCAGTGGAAACTTTACAAGAAACTGCTAGGTTGGCAGATGATTATGCTCTAACCCATAAATCCAAATAGGGACAACCTAAAACCTTTCAAAAGAGTTACAAAGACAATCCAGGTAAACCGGAGATTAAATTGGGAGGTAATCAAAAAGGAAAGGATGAAAAGAAGCCAGGGCTGGAGAAACCTGTTGAGCGTACTTGTTATTACTGTAGGAAACCTGGCCACGTGATATCTAATTGTGCCCTTTTGAAGAAAAAGAAGGAAGCTGGGCCCAATGCTTGCTTTCAGGCAATTAAAAATCAAAAAGGTTCAGGAGATGCTGTTAAAGATCAGTCCTTGCAAGAGGGAAAAGCGGAAAAGTTGGAGGAGGTGAGAAAAGAATTCCGTTCGTATGTATCAGAGGGTTTTGTTTCACTGAATGATGAGTCACCCCAGGTGCCAGTGAAAATCCTTAGAGATACTGGGGCTAGTCAATCTCTCTTGCTGGACAGTGTTTTAAATTTTGGTGAAGAAAGTGACACTGGTGAAGTAAATCTAGTACGAGGCGTTACAGGTGAGACCATGTCTGTCCCTTTTCACAGGGTGATTTTAAAGTCAAAGTTCGTAGAAGGACCAGTCGAGATAGGGATAAGACCTAGTTTGCCCGTGGAAGGAGTTTCTTTGTTATTGGGAAATGACCTTGCAAATGGAGAAAGTGATCCTGTGGTACGGTTAACAACCAAACCAAGGATTGATGAGTCTGAGGATGATCCAGATGTTTACCCATCATGTGCGGTGACTCGAGCTAGAGCTAGAGAATTAGCCAAGACAGACAGTCCGGTGCAGTCTGATGTGGTTCCTTGTGACAGTCCTAAACATGAAGAAAATTTTGATGCCTTATCTGAGACTTTTCTGTCTTCACTGGAGGATCAACATCCTTATAGTGAGCCTGAATTTAAAGATTTATCTTTGTCAAGGAAGGATTTTATGGTGGAACAGACAAAGGACCCTGAGTTGACAGCATTGAAAGAAAAAGCACTCTCATGTGAGGAGATTGAAAAGGTGCCAACTGGATACTATGTCAAAAATGGAGTGTTAATGAGGAAATGGATACCTCCTCATGTTTCTGTTACTAAGAAATGGGAAGTTATTCATCAGGTTGTTGTTCCAAAAGTTTATAGGGATGAGATTTTAAACCTGGCCCATAGTATGCCTTTGGGTTGTCATTTTGGTGTGAATAAAACTGTAGGAAAGATCTTGAAACAATTCTATTGGCCTGGTTTGAGAAAAGATGTGGTGATGTTTTGTCGAACCTGCCACACATGTCAGATGGTAGGTAAACCAAATCAAAAACCCCCTGTGGCTCCTTTGAAACCAATTCCTGCTTTTGGTGAACCCTTTTCGAAGGTGACTGTGGACTGTGTTGGTCCATTAACAAAGTCTAACACTGGAAATCAGTATTTGTTAAACATCATGTGTGCCACTTCTAGATTTCCAGAGGCAATACCCCTTAGAAATATTAAGGCCAAAACGGTGTCAAAGGCTCTTGTAAATTTTTTTACCTTGTTTGGTTTGCCAAAAGAAATCCAATCTGATCAAGGTAGTAATTTTATGTCAAAAATTTTCAACAAATAGTCTATGAGCTGGGAGCAAAGCAGATTGTATCATCAACATATCACCCAGAATGTCAAGGAGCTCTGGAGAGATTTCATTCTACTCTCAAAAATATGCTGAAGACTTATTGCTTTGAAAACACCAAGGATTGGGACGAAGGTATCCATTTACTTTTGTTTGCCGTTAGAGAATCGATCCAGGAGTCAAATGGATTTAGTCCGTTTGAGCTTGTGATTGGACATAGGGTGAGAGGACCTTTGGCGTTGTTGAGAGAGCAATGGGTTAATGAGGAAGTTCACTTGAGTCTGTTGGACTATGTCCAAAAATTTAAAACTCGGTTGGAGAGAGTCTGCCAGCTAGCAAGAGAGAATCTGAAAACAAGCCAGATAAGAATGAAGACATATTTTGATAGACGTGCTCGGCCTAGGACATTTGCAGTGGGGCAAAAGGTGTTGGTATTTTTCCCTAGCCAAAATAATCCCTTGCAAGCTCGTTTTTCTGGACCTATGTTATTGAATCTCGAGTGACTGATCTAACATATATAATCAAAACACCAGATAGACGCAAGAAAACACAACTCTGTCATGTAAACATGCTAAAACCTTATTATGAGAGGGATTCAGTTGTGGCCTTGGTGGATGGTGTAAAGGTTGTTTCTAGAATGCTTGATGTTGATGTTGAGGAAGGCCAATTTAGACCAAATATTGTTCCATCGAAATTAAAAAAACAAAATATCATGGAGAACCTTGAAACGAAGTTGGACCATTTACAAGTTTCACAAAAAACAACAGATGAGAGAATTAATTTTAAAATTTAAAATTCTGTTCCCAGATGTTCCAAACAGAACATCGATAATTCCCATGATGTTGATGTTGGGGATGCAAAACCAATCAAACAACACCCATATCGAATGAATGTGGAAAAAAGTAAACTTGTTGATCAGGAAATCAAATACATGTTGGAAAATGATATTATTAGACATTCTACTTCAAATTGGAGTTCGCCCTGTGTTATTGTACCTAAACCTGATGGAACTGTTAGATTTTGCACAGATTACAGGAAAGTGAATGCTGTAACAAAGTCAGATGCTTACCCTATTCCTAGAGTGGATGATTGCATAGACAGAGTGGGAAAGGCAAAATTTCTTACAAAGATTGACCTATTAAAAGGGTACTGGTGTGTTCCATTAACAGATAGAGGAAGGGAGATTTCAGCCTTTGTAACCCCTTCTGGATTGTATGAATACAATGTTTTGCCATTTGGAATGAAAAATGCTCCGGCAACATTTCAAAGAATGATTAATTCAGTGATTCATGGGTTAAAACATACAGATGCCTACATTGACGACTTAGTGACTGGGAATGATACATGGGAGGATCACATCTCTGCGTTAGAAATGTTGTTTGAAAGAATTTCCAAGGCTAACCTTACAGTTAACTTGGCTAAAAGTGAATTTGGCCATGCCACTGTGACGTACCTTGGTTATGTTGTAGGTCAAGGCAAGCAAGCTCCTGTTCAGGCAAAAGTTCAAGCAATATCTGAGTTCCCTATTCCCACAGGTACGAGGACTGTTAGAAGATTTTTGGGACTGGTTGGATATTATCGAAAATTTTGTAAAAGTTTTGCTGATATTGCTCTTCCCCTAACTAATCTTCTGAGGAAGGGAGTAAAGTTTGTTTGGACAGATTCTTGTCAAGAAGCATTTAAGAAGCTGAAAGCCATTTTATGCTACCATCCTGTGCTCAGAACACCTGACTTTGAAAAGCCATTTTCATTAGCAGTAGATGCCAGTGATGAAGCTGCAGGAGCTGTGTTGTTACAGAAGGGTGACCTTGATGATATTGACCATCCTGTAGCTTACTTTTCAAAGAAATTTAATGAGCATCAAAAGAATTATTCCACCATAGAGAAAGAATTACTGTCGCTTGTTTTAGCCTTGCAACATTTCAGTGTATATGTTTGCACCGCTCAGAAACCATTGACTGTGTATACAGATCATAACCCATTGGTGTTTCTGAGCCGAGTCAAAAACAAGAACAGAAGGCTGTTAAACTGGAGTTTAATTTTGCAAGAGTATGATCTCATGATAACTCACATTAAAGGCAAAGATAATGTGATTGCTGATTGTCTTTCTCGATGTTAAATGGGAAACATGTATCTGTACTAATCTGATAGTCTGTAGTTGTGTAGCATGATAATTATTAACATTACTAACTGTATGCGCGGTTAAAATTTTCTTGGAAAAAAAAATTTCTTTTTAGGTGGGAGGTGTTATGGACTCAGTGAAAGTCCCTTTAAGATAGAGAGTGTGTGTGTATGTGTGTGTGGGGCGTGCTTACGTCAATAGAAGATAAAGGACGTAATGACGTTGTTGAAGAAGTCAGAAGAAGAAGAAGGAGGAGAGAGGGAAGGGAGAGAGACACCAGCCTGCTTGTTTTTCTCTATCGATGGATGAGAAACAATAACTGTGTTTACTACTGAAATCCATGTATGGTAGTTGGAAGTAATCCGGTGGAGTTCACTTTGTTGCTGACCTGTAGAAGGAAACAGGTATTTGTGTGTGGACGACCACGGTTCGGATGCTTTTCGGGGTGAGGAAGTCACTACCGAGTAAACACTGAAATGTCGTTTGGGTTCCATCGTGGAACATTTGGATTTCGTATGTACTCTCTCTATGTTTTTCTACATCTACATCTTATCTTCAGACAACGGTGGTTGTTGAAGAAGCCCTTGCTCATGTTTCACCTTATGGCTTGCGGAACTGAACTTTAAGAACCATTCCGGAACTGGGAGTTTTGGACTTTGTCACACACACACACGAAGAGTTTAGTTTTGGGGTTAACGTTCGAGGTTTAACATTCTTGAATTCTAACATACTAACATTTTTTTTTTACTTTTATTTTACGTATTATCATAAGTAGTGATTAATAAAATAGTTTTTAACACTGAATCATGCTCAGTGTGTTTCTTTTGTTGCTGGTTTGTGACAATAGAGTGACACATGGAGTAAGTCGTTCCTCTAATATGCGAGGGGTTGGAAGAATCGAAGTGCCACGTTGAAGAGTTAACCGACATTTGTAACTGAATACAAGGCAATCAATAGAAGGAGAACACTCAAAGGGTGGCCGAGTCTGACAGGTAGCAAAATAAAGAGGAAAAAGAACAGCTCAATGCGCTTATGAATGGAGAAGCTTATAATTTCTGTACCCGTCAGTGTAAGTGTAAGGGTGTGAGGTTTATTCTGTACCTGTTAGCCTCTGGAACAATATGAAAGTGTGGGGTTCACTCTGAACCTGTCAGTCTCTGGTGCACTGTTCGATTGTGAGGTTCATTCTGTACCAGTCAGTCTCTGGTACAGTGTAGGAGTGTGGGGTTTATTCTGTATCTGTCAGTCTCTGGAACAGTTTAGCAGCGTAGGATTCGTAGAATGTCTTGCTCATTGTTCCATAATTCTGACATTGGCTGCGATATACCATTTTGTCCATTTATTGCTCAAGCTCCATTTAACACAACTATATTTAGCTCCGTCCGGCTTTTTCTGAAGTTAATTATGGATAGTGTCAGTTGAATGATGCTGGTTATGTTACAGCAGTACATCGAGAGTCATAGAGTCGAGCAGCTCAGATACAGGCCGTTCGGCTCATCACGTCCATGCAGACCATTGGTTAGGGTTAGGGTTAGGGTTAGGGCAACCACTCATTGATAAACACATTGATAAACACTCGGTCTGTAACCTTCTATTGAGGAAGTGAAGGGTTAACAATTGCAACCATACCTATAACTGGCAAACAAAAAGTATATATATGCATTCATATTTCTTTAGCAAGGACTAGCAAGCTGCTGACCCACTAGTTAGGTTGGGATGTTAAGTATGTTAACTGCCTTTGTTTCGGGTAACGAACCATTCCGATATGTCAGACTGTGGCGATACTGAGTGTAATCAACATCGAGGTGAAGACTTGGTCTGAACAATGAAGGGTGATACTTGCCTTTGAAAGCCTTGATTATAACTCAATTATACTAAGACAAAAGGTGTGATAGCTGTCTCGGGATCTGTATAGCTTGACCGAAACTCGCGCCGCCGTTGGCATGGGATGTGGTGACAATTCCTGCATAAATTTCGGTCTGCCCATTGTTCGGGGAGAACTCGGGAGGCAACTCTTAGTGAGTGCTGAAGAGAATTCTCCTAGCGGTGCACTGCTAATAAAGGTATTTGTTCGAATCGACCTTGTGGCACTGTGTTATTTACAGCGGACGGAATGGGTAAATTGATTTCGGGACGACAATTTGGCGAGCCAGCCAGGAGTCCAAGACGAGGTTTCGGAAGCGGCCTGAGCGACCGACGGGTATAACGGCCACTTGAGACGGACGGGCCCACAAGTTACGATTCACCTTGATCCCTCTCAGGCAGTCGCTCACCTGATCGATCCCTTCGCTTACCGACAATCCTCTGACGAACTCCTCGCGAAACTGTCCGAGTGCCACGGGTAAGGAGGGGTTCTAGTCCACAGTTAAGTTAATTTGTGTTCGGGGTTCGAGTCCCCAGTTAAGTTAAGTTAAGTTAAGTTAAGTTAAGTTAAGTTAAGTTAAGTTAAGTTAAGTTAAGTTAAGTTAAGTTAAGTTAAGTTAAGTTAAGTTAAGTTAAGTTAACTTCTGTTCGGGGTTCGAGTCCCCAGTTTTGGGTTTGGGATTTTAAGTCGTGAATTTCAAGGTTTTGAGCTCTAAGTTCTGAGATCCGTTCTCTGGTACTACCACCTTGCCTTAGACCGGTACTTAAGTGGGATAATCCCCCACGGGAAAGGTCAGGAACCTGAAGTGGGTGAAGGAAAGAGACAGATCTTATAGGTAATCGCAGCGATTCGTACCATCCGATCGGGTAGAACACAAAAATGGGACAAACTCTCGGTAAGTCTGGGTCCAATACTCCACTATCTAAGTTATGTAAAAACGATCCGAAAACGAGAGTAACTTCCATAAATTATCAGCATGCCTCAATAAGAAATTGGGAAACGAAATATTGCCATTGGGGGGAACTTGGGACGTAGATAAATGCCTAAAGACAGAAAAGGCAATTTGGGAGCCGAATACAGGGGAAGAATGGAAATTATTGATGTCCACTTGTAGAAAAACGGTCGAAGACCTAAGAAATAAATCTAAGCAGGCTAGCTGGGAACATAATGCGCGCAGAAGTGGAATTAGTGTGTGTGATGAACAGGGAAAACCTAAGAGTTGGGAAGTCCTGAAGTCTCAGTGCGGAGGCCACGAAGCTGAAAAGAGCAGAAGGGAGAGAGAAGAGGTAAATGAGGTGTATAAGGAGAAGAGCATAAATAAAAATAAAAGTAGTAATGATAAAGTGGAGGTACCTCCCGACATATCTGGCGTGCCCCTGTTTTTCCAAAGTAACGATACGGACGAAGAGGAGAAGGATTGGATGGTCCGACCCACAGCACCTACCTACCCACACGGTTTCATTGCTGCCCCCATATAATGCGGCTAGCCCGCCAGCCGTCCCACCCTTACCACCAGCAACAGCTAGCCAAGTCCCGCCCACAGGACAAGTCCATGGCCCAACTGCGTCCCGAACCAGGATGCGGCTTAGTCTAAGGGAAAGCCCACAAACAGTTGGCTCTAAGGCCACAGACAAACGACGAAGATTTTTGGCAAGGGACGGTCCTTCAATAGATTATCAGACGGACACTGCCTCTGATTCTACCACTGATTATGGCGACCCTACAGATCCCAGCCTACCAACCATGTTGAATGGGGTTAAGGGAGCCAAGGTTAAGAAACAATTCCCCAACATGAGTGTTCCCAATCCTGATCCAGCCCAAGCCAGCGCTAATCCTACAATACAAATTTACACCCTTTGGAAGCCTCAGGAGATGTGCTTAATCATGAGTCAGGCGCCCAACGGTAAAACCAACCCGGAGAATTTCATAGATTATGTGATTAGAAAAATTCAGATGTATCAGGCCGCCCCCAAGACCTTTACAGTCTTTGTTGCATGGCCCTTACGACTAATTAAGTGGCACAGTGGAAAAAAAAACTGGGGAACTATGCTGACTGGAAAGCCTCTCAGGCGGCCGTCCGGCCTCCGGACCAGGTGGCCACTATTAGATCTGCCCTTCGTAAAACCCTCCAACAGCCTATTGATATAACTAAAGTTTTAGAATGCCGACCGAAACAGGGTGAGGACATCCCAGAATTTTGGGACCGTTTCTGTTCACTTTACGGTACCTATGCGGGGACGATGCCTACAATAGAGGCAATGCCTCCACCCAGTTTAACGCCCTCCTACTACATGCATCCCTGCGGGAGTGGCCTCATCTATCCGCACTAATGACATGAACTGGCCTGACGACACACGACAAGGCATGAGGAGGAGCTAGTCCACTTCTGGAGTAACGGGCGCGATACGAAAACCACAAAGGTAAAACAGGCAATGGTGCAGAGACCCCCTCAGCCCCAATATTCCGACAATACGGGCTAGAAAAAGGAGCGGCAATTTTACTTTCCAGAAGGGGTTGACTGGTCCGGTAAAGGATACCCACTATACCGAAAAGACTTAAGAACCTCAGTGTACGGGCCCCTTTGTGGACAACCACCACCACCACCACCACCCTTTCATAATTACCTAGGACCCATGGGGATAGGAAAAGACCGGTGGCATACTTCTCCACTCGGCTGGACCCAGTTGCAAGGGGACTTCCACCATTGTCACAAATGCTTCCAGCCATTTATTCCCCAGTAACAGCAGCCTCCAATATATCCCTGCAACAGACAGTGATGGTTTATTCCTCCAATACCGTAACGGCACACTTAACTTCTCACCAGACACAACACCTTACCCAGGCCCGCTAAAACAGATATGAGGTAGCACTCCTGAATAACCGACTCCTCACTTTTGCCTACTGTACGAACATTAATACTGCCACCTTACTAGAGGCACCACCTGATAATCTTGCGGACCCACATCATGACTGTCTAATGCGTAATGTCACGAACTAGCAACAAAAGAAACACACTGAGCATGATTCAGTGTTAAAATTATTTTATTAATTACTACTTATGATAATACGTAAAATAAAAGTAAAAATGTTAGTATGTTATAATTCAAAAATGTTAAACCTCGAACGTTAACCCCAAAACTAAACTCTTCGTGTGAGTGTGTGGCAAAATCCAAAACTCCCAGTTCCGGAATGGTTCTTAAAGTTCAGTTCCGCAAGCCATAAGGTGAAACATGAGCAAGGGCTTCTTCAACAACCACCGTTGTCTGAAGATAAGACGTAGACGTAGAGAAACATAGAGAGAGTAAATACGAAATCCAAATGCTCCACGATGGAACCCCAGAGACACTTCAGTGTTTACTCGGTAGTGACTTCCTCACCCCGAAAAGCATCCGAATCGTGGTCGTCCACACACAAATACCTGTTTCCTTCTATGGGTCAGCAACAAAGTGAACTCCACCGGATTACTTCCAACTTCCATACATGGGTTTCCGTGGCAGACACATTTATAGTTTCTCATCCATCGATAGAGAAAACAAGCAGGCTGGTGTCTCTCTCCCTTCTCTCTCTCTCTCTCCTTCTTCTTCTTCTTCTTCTAACTTCTTCAACAACGTCATTACGTCCTTTATCCTCTATTGACGTAAGCACGCCCCACGCACACATACACACACATTCTCTATCTCAAAGGGACTTTCACTGAGTCCGTAACACCTCCCAACTAAAATAAATTCCCTAGAAAAATATAACCGCGCATACAGTTAGTAATGTTAATCATTATCATGCTACACCACTTTAACTATCAGATTAGTACAGATACATGTTTCCCATTCAACATCGGGAGAGACAATCAGCAATCACATTATCTTTGCCTTTAATGTGAGTTATAATGAGATCAAACTTTTGCAAAATTAACCTCCAGTTTAACAGCCTTCTGTTCTTGTTTTTGACTCGGCTCAGAAACACCAATGGGTTATGATCTGTATATACAGTCAATGGTTTCTGAGCGGTGCAAACATATACACTGAAATGTTGCAAGGCTAAAACAAGCGACAGTAATTCTTTCTCTATGGTGGAATAATTATTTTGATGCTCATTAAATTTCTACGAAAAGTAAGGTACCGGATGGTCAATATCATCAAGGTTACCCTTCTGCAACAACACAGCTCCTGCAGCTTCATCACTGGCATCTACTGCTAATGAAAATGGCTTTTCAAAGTCAGGTGTTCTGAGCACAGGATGGTAGCATAAAATGGCTTTCAGCTTCTCAAATGCTTCTTGACAAGAATCTGTCCAAACAAACTTTACTCCCTTCTTCAGAAGATTAGTTATGGGAAGAGCAATATCAGCAAAATTTTTACAAAATTTTCGATAATATCCAACCATTCCCAAAAATCTTCTAACAGTCCTCGTACCTGTGGGAATAGGGAACTCAGATATTGCTTGAAGTTTTGCCTAAACAGGAGCTTGCTTGCCTTGACCTACAACATAACCAAGGTACGTCACAGTGGCATGGCCAAATTCATTTTTAGCCAAGTTAACTGTAAGGTTAGCCTTGGAAAGTCTTTCAAACAACCTTTCTAACACGGAGATGTGATCTTCCCAAGTATCATTCCCAGTCACTAAGTCGTCAATGTAGGCATCTGTATGTTTTAACCCATGAATCACTGAATTAATCATACTTTGAAATGTTGCCGGAGCATTTTTCATTCCAAATGGCAAAACATTGTATTCATACAATCCAGAAGGGGTTACAAAGGCTGAAATCTCCTTTCCTCTATCTGTTAATGGAACACACCAGTACCCTTTTAATAGGTCAATCTTTGTAAGAAATTTTGCCTTTCCCACTCTATCTATGCAATCATCCTCCCTCGGAATAGGGTAAGCATCTGACTTTGTTACAGCATTCACTTGCCTGAAATCTGTGCAATATCTAACAGTTCCATCAGGTTTAAGTACAATAACACAGGGCGAACTCCAATTTGAAGTAGAATGTCGAATAATATCATTTTCCAACATGTACTTTAGTTCCAGATCAACAAGTTTACTTTTTTCCACATTCATTGGATATGGGTGTTGTTTGATTGGTTTTGCATCCCCAACATCAACATCATGGGAAATTATCGATGTTCTGTTTGGAACATCTGGGAACAGACTTTTACATTTTAAAATTAATTCTCTCATCTGTCGTTTTTGTGAAACTTGTAAATGGTCCAACTTCGTTTCAAGGTTCTCCAGGATATTTTGGTTTTTTAGTTATGATGGAACAATACTTGGTCTAAATTGGCCTTCCTCAACATCAACATCAGGCATTCTAGAAACAACGTTTACATCATCCACCAAGGCCACAACTGAATCCCTCTCATAATAAGGTTTTAGCATGTTTACATGACAGAGTTGTGTTTTCTTGCGTCTATCTGGTGTTTTGATTATATATGTTAGATCAGTCACTCGAGATTCAATAACATAGGGTCTAGAAAAACGAGATTGCAAGGTATTATTTTGGCTAGGGAAAAATACCAACACCTTTTGCCCCACTGCAAATGTCCTAGGCCGAGCACGTCTATCAAAATATGTCTTCATTCTTATCTGGCTAGTTTTCAAATTCTCTCTCGCTAGCTGGCAGACTCTCTCCAACCGAGTTTTAAAGTTTTGTACATAGTCTAACAGACTCAAGTGCACTTCTTCATTAACCAATTGCTCTCTAAACAACTCCAAATGACCTCTCACCCTATGTCCAAATACAAGCTCAAACGGACTAAATCATATTGACTTCTGTATTGATTCTCTAACGGCAAACAAAAGTAAATGAACGCCTTCGTCCCAATCCTTGGTGTTTTCAAAGCAATAAGTCTTCAGCATATTTTTGACAGTAGAATTAAATCTCTACAGAGCTCCTTGAGATTCTGGGTGATATACAGATGATACGATCTGCTTTGCCCCCAGATCATAGACTAGTTGTTGAAAAAAAATTGACATAAAATTACTACCTTGATCAGATTGGATTTCTTTTGGCAAACCAAACAAGGTAAAGAAAATTAAAAGAGCCTTTGACACCGTCTTGGTCTTAATATTTCTAATGGGTATTACCTCTGGAAATCTAGAAGTGGCACACATGATGGTTAGCAAATACAGATTTCCTGTCTTAGTCTTTGGTAATGGGCCAACACAGTCCACAGTCACCTTCGAAAAGGGTTCAGCAAAAGCAGGAATTGGCTTCAAAGGGGCCTCAGGGGGTTTTTGATTTGGTTTACCTACCATGTGACATGTGTGACAGGTTCGACAAAACATCACCACATCTTATCTCAAACCAGGCCAATAGAATTGTTTCAAGATCTTCCCTACAGTTTTATTCACCCCAAAACGACCACCCAAAGGCTACTATGGGCCAGGTTTAAAATCTCATCCCTATAAACTTTTGGAACAACAACCTGATGAATAACTTCCCATTCCTCATCAACAGGAACATGAAGCGGTCTCCATTTCCTCATTAGCATTCCATTTTTGACATAATATCCAATTGGCACTTTTTCAATCTCCATCACATGAGAGTGCTTTTTCTTTCAATTCTGTCAACTCAGGGTCCTTTGTCTGTTCCACCATAAAATCCTTCCTCGACAAAGACAAATCTTTAAATTCAGTCTCACTGTAAGGATGTTGATCCTCCAGTGAAGACAGAAAAGTCTCAGATAAGGCATCATAATTTTCTTCCTCTTTAGGACTGTCACAGGTAACCACATCAGACTGCAGCGGACTGTCTGTCTTGGCTAATTCTCCAGCTCTATCTCGAGTCACCGCACATGATGGGTAAACATCTGGATCATTCTCAGACTCATCAATCCTTGGTTTGGCCGTTAACCGTACCACAGGAACAATTTCTCCATCTGCAAGGTCATTTCCCAATAACAAAGAAACTCCTTCCACTGGCAACCTAGGTCTTATCCCTATCTCGACTGGTCCGTCTACGAACTTTGACTTTGAAATCACCCTGTGTAAAGGGACAGATATGGTGTCATCTGTAACGCCTCGTATTAGATTTACCTCACCAGTGTCACTTTCTTCATCAAAATTTAAAACACTATCCAGCAAGAGAGCTTGGCAAGCCCCAGAATCTCTAAGAATTTTCACTGCCACATGGGGTGACTCATCATTCAGTGAAACAAAACCCTCTGATACGTAAGAACGGAATTCCTTTCTCACCTCCTCCAACTTTTCCGCATTTATCTGTTGCAAGGACTGATCTTTAACAGCATCTCCTAAACCTTTTTGATTTTTAATTGCCTGAAAGCAAGCATTGGGCACAGCTTCTGTTACGGACTCAGTGAAAGTCCCTTTAAGATAGAGAGTGTGTGTGTATGTGTGTGTGGGGCGTGCTTACTTCAATAGAAGATAAAGGACGTAATGACGTTATTGAAGAAGTCAGAAGAAGAAGAAGAAGAAGAGAGAGAGATAGAAGGGAGAGAGAAACCAGCCTGCTTGATTTCTCTTTCGATGGATAAGGAACAATAACTGTGTTTGCCACTGAAATCCATGTATGGAAGTTGGAAGTAGTCCGGTGGAGTTCACTTTGTTGCTGACCTGTAGAAGGAAACAGGTATTTGTGTGTGGACGACCACGGTTCGGATTATTTTCGGGGTGAGGAAGTCACTACCGAGTAAACACTGGAGTGTCGTTTGGGTTCCATCGTGGAACATTTGGATTTCGTATGTACTCTCTCTATGTTTTTCTACATCTACATCTTATCTTCAGACAACGGTGGTTGTTGAAGAAGCCCTTGCTCATGTTTCACCTTATGGCTTGCGGAACTGAACTTTAAGAACCATTCCGGAACTGGGAGGTTTGGACTTTGTCACACACACACACGACGAGTTTAGTTTTGGGGTTAACGTTCAAGGTTTAACATTTTTGAATTCTAACATACCAACATTTTTACTTTTATTTTACGTATTATCATAAGTAGTGATTAATAAAATAGTTTTTAACACTGAATCATGATCAGTATGTTTCTTTTGTTGCTGGTTTGTGACATTACTTCCTTTCCTTCCAAAGGGCACAATTACATATCACATGGCCAGGTTTCTTACAGTAATAACACGTACGCTTAACCGGTTTCTCCTGCCCTGGCTTCTTTTCATCTTTTCCTTTTTGATTACCTCCCAATTTAATATCCGGTTTACATGGATTGTCCTTGTAACTCTTTTGAAAGGTTTTAGGTTGTCCCCATTTGGATTTATGGGTTAAAGGATAATCATCTGCCAACCTAGCAGTTTCTTGTAAAGTTTCCACTGTCTTTTCATTTAAATATGTTGTAAATTCAGCTGGAACACTTCTTTTAAAGTCTTCCACTAATATTAATTGTTTCAATTTATCAAAATCCCCATCTACATTTTTCGCCATGTACCATCGTTCAAAACATATTCTCTTTCCGTTGGCAAATTCCATATAAGTCTGATCTGCAGATTTCTTCAAGTCTCTATATTTTTCTCTATAAGCTTCAGGTACAAATTCATAGGCCTTCAATATAGCTTGTTTTACCTTGGTATAATCAGCTGCATCCTCAGCAGACCAAGCAGAATAAGCTTTTTCAGCTTTACCTTTAATCACACTCTGTACCTTAAGAGCCCATCTTTTCCTTGGCCAGTTTGAACTCACAGCAACCTTTTCAAAATGTTGGAATACTGATCAACCTGATCTTCTTCAAAAGGAGGGACTAATCGAACCTCCCTGCTGGCTGAAAAACCCTCATCAGAATCGGATTCCAAACTCTTACGCTTCATTTTAACTCATGCTGCCTCTGTTTCTCCTTCTCCTCACTATCCGACTCCATCCTGTTCAATTCCATCTGCTTCATTGCCAGATCAGCCTCTATCTTCATCTGAGTTATCTTTTGTTCGGCCTCTAATTTCTCTCGTTCGGCCTCTATCTTTAATTGGGTCTGTTCTCATTCAGCCTCTAATCTTTAACTGGGTTTGCTCTCGTTCAGCCTCTATCTTTTCCAGCTGCACCTGTGCCTCAGAAATTGCTATTTCACTGCCAGGAAACTGTTTTAACACTTCCTTCTCAAACACCTTCTTTTCCACATAATGTCCAGCTATCAGTCTCTCAATATCTGCCTTTCTCATAGACTGCTTTACTTCTGTAAGGTTTAACCTTGTAGCAATCTTTATCAGATCATCCTTTTTCGCCATCTCCAAACCCTTTTGGGTTGGTGACTCCAAAAATGCCTTAATATCCATTGTTGCTGGTTTCCACACACACAAGCCAATTAAAAAGAATTTATCAGACCTCCCTCAAAAATCTTTGGATTGAATCCCGAACAAATCTCGTCAATCTGGGGAACGATCCCAGACGACACTCGTTAATCTTTGGATTGGATCCCGGACTAATCTCATTAACCTTGGGAACTAACTCGGACGACACTCGTTAATCTTTGGGTTGGATCCCGGACGAATCTCGTTAACCTTGGGAACTATCCCGGACGAGCCCCCAATTTTGTCACGAACCAGCAGCAAAATAAACACACTGAGCAAGATTCAGCGTTAAAAACTATTTTATTAATTACTACTTATGATAATACGTAAAAGAAAAGTAAAAATGTTAGTATGTTAGAATTCAAAAATGTTAAACTTCGAACGTTAACCCCAAAACTAAACTCTTCGTGTGCGTGTGTGGCAAAGTCCAAAACTCCCAGTTGTGGAATGGTTCTTAAAGTTCAGTTTCGCAAGCCATAAGATGAAACATGAGCATGGGCTTCTTCAACAACCACCGTTGTCTGAAGATAAGACGTAGACGTAGAGAAACATAGAGAGAGTAAATACGAAATCCAAATGTTCCACTATGGAACCCCAGCTACACTTCAATGTTTACTCGGTAGTGACTTCCTCACCCCGAAAAGCATCCGAATCGTGGTCGTCCGCACACAAATACCTGTTTCCTTCTACAGGTCAGCAACAAAGTGAACTCCACCGGATTACTTCCAACTTCCATACATGGGTTTCCGTGGCAGACACATTTATAGTTTCTCATCCATCGACAGAGAAAACTAGCAGGCTGGTGTCTCTCTCCCTTCTCTCTCTCTCCTTCTCTCTGCTTCTTCTTCTTCTTCTTCTAACTTCTTCAACAACGTCATTACGTCCTTTATCTTCTGTTGACGTAAGCACGCCGCCCACACACACATACACACACACTTTCTATCTTAAAGGGACTTCCACCGAGTCCGTAACAGTAACCACTTTTTAATTGCACCCCGTCCGGACCTTTCAGATAAGGCCATACAGTCAGCCGACTTAAACCTGTACGTCGACGGTAGTTCCTACATTTCTGAACAGGGACCCGCCTTAGCGGCTATGCCGTGGGAAACGTCTCCCAGAGTGTGGAATCTGCATCTCTGCAGCTCCCAGTCTCTTCCCAAAAAGCAGAACTCTTTGTCCTGACCCGAGCTTGCATTTTAGCCAAGGGCAAAGTAGCTAACATCTTCACTGACTCCCGCTATGCTTTTGGAGTTGCCCATGATTTTGGCCAACTCTGGGCACACAGAAGATTTCTGACCTCTGCAGGTAGCCCCATACAGAATTTGGCTTATGTAAAGAACCTCCTCCAAGCCATCATCCTCCCAAACAAATTGGCCATCATTAAATGCTCCTCTCACCTTTCAGATGCCTCCCTAATAACCCATGGAAATAACAGGGCAAATAGAGAAGCGAAATTGGCAGCACGCCAGGGGTCTAAAATAGTTTACAAATATGGAAAAACAAGCAGTTGTTTGTAAGCCAAAGATAGCAACGCCGGGCACCCCAGACATGGTCACTGTGCAGCACTTACAGGGGGACGCCCCTGACTCAGTAAAACAAATCTGGAAGGGGCACGTGTGTACGCACTCTGCGCTACACGGCCTCTGAGTTACTCCAGATCGGTCAAGTATGTATACCTGATCTTTTGTTACCAATGGTTATTGACTGCCTACATTCTGACACCCACCTTGGCAAGGAAGGAATGAGTACTATTTTACTACGTACCTGGTGGCACCCCAGATTGGAAGAAGCAGCACAAGACAAACTACGGTCGTGTTTGATATGCCAACAAGCCAATGCTGGGAAAGGGGTGAAGTGCACTCCAGGCAAAACCCCGTTGCCAGGTGGTCCTTTTGAATGTATACAACTCGACTTTATTGAATTACCGCGTGTACGTTGTTACAAGTACTGTCTCGTTATTGTTGATGTACTTAGAAGATGGATTGAAGCTTTTCCAACCACTAACAATAAGGCCTCAACGGTGGTAAAGTTATTACTTACAGAGGTTATGCTAAGGTTTGGGATACCCCGACGGATAAGTTCTGTTAATGGCCCCCACTTCATAGGTAAAATAAATAAGGAATCGTGCGATGCACTGCATATCGAACAACAGTTCCACTGCACCTACTACCCTCAAGCAGCGGGTGTAGTGGAGAGAGCTAACAGCACCCTTAAGAATAAACTAACCAAAGTAGTGTCATAGACAGGTCTAAACTGGTTGAAGGTTTTCCTCTTAGCTTTATACCATATGAGAATCACCCCCCACCACCACTCAGAAAACGGGGCATCGGCTGCCGTAATCGTCTATTGACGTCCGGGAAGAACCCCATGGGACCCCGCCACCCAACCCCCCACACAGGTTGACCTTAATATCATGGGGGATGAACTACAAAGGTATTTGAGACAACTTACGTCCTCTTTAAAGTTTCTTCATTCGCAAGTGGAGAGTGCCTTTAAACCACCTCAAGAGCAGAACACGCAATTGCCTGACCTGGAAATCGGAGACTCGGTACTGATATGGAATTGGGAGCGCCCTAAACTGGGACCTCGGTGGATAGGCCCCTTCCAGATACTACTCCAAACACCGACAGCCGTGAAAGTAAAAGGCCAGGAACGTTGGATTCATCTGAGCGACTGTAAACGATGGCCACCGGAGGAAAGCTTACACTTTTAAAATTCGGATTCCTCACCATTACCAGTACTCTTGTGTGGGTGTTAGAGGATAATTTGTTTTACAAAATAAATATGCAGCTACATGGGAATCGCACCGTCTTTTTACCCCTTGGCAGAGTCAGTGGAAGGCCTTTTTGTAGCCACGCCAAGCTGGAGCCCTAGTGTCTTCTTAAAGTATGAATTTTCAAAAACAAGGTGTGTTGGGCAGACGGGAACTTACAGGAGGGTACTACCGGGTAAATGCTTGCAGGTATCAGTAACAGGACCTAATAGTAGAGCCCACCAGCAGTCCTTCTCCCACTGTTTCACCGGCATAGGGTGGGTTTGTGGGCTAGCGATTGTACAGCATACCATAGTATGTGCCGCCACTACCTGTACAGAGAGGAATTGCGGGTTTAAAGGAGGATGGTTTAGCTGTGAGTGCGCTGCCACCAGGTTTGTTACGTTACTTGCATTAGAGCGATGGGTTTGTGGAGAAGGGAGCGGGACCTACGTGACATTGTCTAATGTCTCTTTAGAATGGCTAACCAGGGCGAATTACCTGAGGGAGCATGGGAGAAATGTTCCTGGGATCTCTTGGTATTCTAAAATGCCCAGTCCACGGCAATCGGGAAAAGTAACCTGCTACCGGGCTAAGGAAGGTTATGTGTTCCTCTTTAGTGGCACTTACACCACAGCCACCCCGACTCTGCCAGCCTGGTTTGCAATAGGAACGATCGGGCCGGTCACGGTCCCCTGTCCCCAGAAGGCTCATGTCAAACGAAGACTTGTGGTGCGGTCAGTTAGTGAGGAGTTCTGTGAGGATTGGAGGGATCCTTTGTCATTGGGATCTTCCTTAGCATCGTTTGGCCATGGATTCCTGAGTACTCTCTCTCTCTCTGGGGTTTCGGCAGGAACAATAGCCGCAAAAAACCTGAACTACCTTATTTTTGCACTGGCTGCACTGGGAAACAGTACCATGGGGGGCCTGAAGGCGGTGAACCGGGAACTGACAGAGTTTTGACTTTATGCCCAGCAGACCCCGTATGCTCTGGACTATCAGCTAGATCGACAAGGAGGAGTATGTGCTATAGTTGGGGACAAATGTATCACCAACGTGAGAGATGAGTCCTACAACATCTCCCATGCCATTTCGGACATTCAGACGCAAGTAGATAGCTTTAGACTGAGATTTACAGGAGGGACAAGTTGGTTGGGGTGGCTGCTAGCAGGGTTGTGGGCATCATACCCGCTGCCTGGAGTTGTGGGACTAACAGTGATTATAATAGTATGCTGTGTGGTGCTGGCCTGTCTAAATACCTGTTGCAGGGTCCTTATTAATGAGCTCTTGGTTCCGTTCTCAGCGCCGCTCTAGTTTATCATGAAATGATAAAAAGAAGGGAATGAGTAAGTGAATGGTTAAGAATTGCAACCATACCTATAACTGTCAAACTATATATTTATATTTCTTTAGCAAGGACTAGCAAGCAGCAGACCCACTAGTTAGGGTGGATGTGAAGTATGTTAACTGCCTTTGTTTCGGGGAACGAACCATTCCGATATGTGAGACGGTGGCGATACTGAGTGTAATTAACATCGAGGTGAAGACTTGGTCTGAACAATGAAGGGTGATACCTGTCTTTGAAAGCCTTAATTATAAGTCAATTATACTAATACAAAAGGTGTGGTAGCTGTCTCGGGATCTCCATAGCTTGACCGAAACTCGCGGCGCCGTTTGCATGGGATGTGCGTGACAATTCCTGTATAAATGTCTGTCTGCCCTTTGTTCGGGGACAACTCGCGAAGCGACTTTATTGAGTGCTTAAGGGAATTCTCCTAGCGGTGCACTGCTAATAAAGGTATTTGTTCGAATCGACCTTGTGGCACTGTGTTATTTACAGTGTACGGAAAGGGAAAATTGATCTCGGAACGACACTTCTTTGTATTGTCCACGTCCTTCATTATCTGAAAGTTGCCTCGCAGATCGATAGGGTAGTTAAGAAAGCTCATGCGATGTTAGCTTTAATAAGTCGTGGCATCGAGTTTAAGAGCTGAGAGGTAATGATGCAGCTCTACAAAACTCTGGTTCGACCACACTTAGAGTACTGTGTCCAGTTCTGGTCGCCTCATTATAGGAAGGATGTGGAAACGTTGGAAAGGGTGCTGAAGAGATTTACTACGATGCTGCCTGGATTGGAGTATGTACATTATGAGGAGACACTAAGGGAGCTTGGGCTTTACTCTTTGGAGAGGAGGATGACAGGAGACATGACAGAGGTGTACACAATATTAAGAGGAATAGATAGAATAGACAGCCAGTGCCTCTTTTCCAGGGCATCAATGCTCAACACATGAGGGCATGGCTTTAACGTAATGGGTGGGGAGTTCAAGGGAGATATCAGAGGGGAAGGTTTTTTTACCCATAGAATGGTTGGGGCATGGAATGCGCTGCCTGGGGCGGTGGTGGAGGCAGGTACATTGGTCAAGTTCAAGAGATTGCTAGTTATTAATCTGGAGGAATTAAAAAAAAGCTATGTGGGACGAAGTAGTTAGATATCCTTAGGTAAGTTGAAAAAGTCGGCACAACATTGTGGGCGGAAGGGCCTGTATTGTGCTGTAGTGTTCAGTGATTCTATGATAATGTGCTGTTGCAATGAAGTCTGAGATTTCCTCCATGAGCGCATATTTTATATCCTAGAAGCCTAAATTTCTGAGCATGGATGTCAAAAGACCAGGAAAGAACTGCAAAATAAAAAAGATAACATGAGAAGAAATCATTATCAAGTTAATTGAAATGAACTGATAGGTATTCATGGCAGGTCTGCGAACATTTGGAACCTCTGATGACGAAGACTGCCACACAGACTAGGTGATGGGGTTTGTTACCCAGCCACTGCTGTGGATCTGCTGCACAACTGCTCTTCTCGTCGCATTGGAGGCGTAGCCGTGTCTGTGCGCTGTCTGCGTTCCATGTGATCGCTTTTAATTGCTATATAATACCCCTAGATTTTTGATTCCGCATGGGGGGATTTTGACTGGTTTAATAAAATTAAGCCCATTACTTCCATTGTTTTAAATTTTCTCGCTCAATGGACAACTGTCAAACCGATTTATGTCGCCAGTCTGCTGCGCAAGAGCTGAAGGGACAAAATGCCGTGACCCAGAGAGGGAGAGCAAAAGAAAGTCGATCACTTTACTTTTCACCGTTTCGGGGAATTTCATTCTTATGTGGATGGGGGACATTCTGAGATTCTTCTGTTTTGCTACCCCAGGACTGTATACCAGTGGTTACAACGTTTGCCAGCACACCTTCCTAGAACCGATCGAAGGAATAATGGCAAGTTCTTTTGGCTGCGTAATCACCGTCATTGCTGGGGATATTCCGACAAGGTTCAGAGAGCTCGAAACTGCAGATAAATAGCCAGAGACCTCAATTGTTTGACTATTAAGATAGAGAGCAGTGTACAGCGACAGACACTGAAATCGAATGTGAGATATTCGCAGCCTCTTAAACTTACTTTCCTCCCGAAGTAATTAAGATACGCAACTGCCATATAGTCCTCAAATTATTTGAACCCTCACACTCGTGCACTGGTAAAAATGGAAACTGACCTTCGCACGTAAAACATTTGTGCACTTCAATATAACTCCTGATCCCATAGGGTTTCCAAATTCTCTCCAAAGTCGCGACCCAAACTTATACAACACTATTTTATTTTCCCAGATGAATATATAACATCAAAGCAATGATCATTTCAAACTGAATCAACACTTTACTCATTCCATCTATTGCTGTGCGTCCAGCTGCTGCTTTGTCAGTTCAATGCTAAATCAGTCAATCCCTCTTTCCTTCCCCTCCTCTGTTATCTCTCTCCTTCAATCACTCTCTCATTCTCTCCCTCCTCCGGTTGACGTCATTGGCAATATCCAGATTGTTGCCCATGAAGACAGTTAAAATAAATCAGGGTCTTGGGTCTGGAGTCAAATGCAGGTCGGAAATGGGTTTGATCGTGTGAAGTCCAGACAGTTGCAGGCACTGGAATCACGGAGAGGGGGAGAGCCCTAATGTTAAGAATGAAGTGAGAATCAGACGTCCACACGCGTGCTGTCAAAAGCTCAGACGTCGGACAATGGAAGGCATTGAAGGCTTCTCGGAGCTTTCCTTAGACAATGACTTCAATATGCAAATACAAGACAACAGCTACAGGTTAATAAAATAGGAATGGAACACATCACATACGGCTGCGTTTCGCGGAAGAAAAATAAATTCTGCAAAGGGTCAGCAGTTTTCATTTATCCAGGGAGCAGAGGAGCCCTTCGACCCATTCGACTTTCCACACTCAGCCCATTTACCAGCTGTTGTTCCACAGACTTCTATGCCTTGGCATGTAGTCTCTATGGAGATCTGGTCGTTGTTCAGGGATCTACTGCAGGATTTTAGGGATAAATTTTTCCCGGTGAGACAGAGAAAGAACGGCAGGGTGATGGAACCATGGGTGACAGGAGAGGTGGAACAACTAGTTAGGAGGAAGAAGGCAGCATACATAAGGTGCAGGCAGCAAGGATCAGATAGGGCTCATGAGGAATATACGGTAGCAAGGAAGGAATTTAAGATGTGGGTGAGGAGAGCAAGAAGGGGACATGAAAAGGCCTTGGCGAGTGGGGTTAAGTAGAATCCCAATGCTTTTTTACATTTATGTGAAGAGCAGAAGGATGACGAGAGTAAAGGTAGGACTGATTTGAGACAAAGGTGGGAAGATGTGCCTGGAAGCTGTAGAAGTGGGTGAGTTTCTCAATGAATGCTTCTCGTCAGTATTCACCAAGCAGAAGGCCGTTGATGACGCAGAAGTCAGTGTTGGTAAGGTTAATGTTCCAGAGCATGTAGATCTCAAGAGAGAGGGTGTCTTGGAGCTGTTAGAAAATTTAAGACAGATAAGTCCCCGGGGCCTGTCGCGTTATTCCCCAGGCTGCTCCGTGATTTGAGGGAGGAGATTGCTGAACAGTTGGCTAGAATCTTTGAGACCTCGTTGTCCACAAGAATGGTACCAGAGGTTTGGAGGGTGGCAAATGTTGTCCCCTTATTCAAAAAGCTAGTAGGGTTGGCCCAGGGAATTAAAGGCTAGTGAGCCTTACGTCTTTGGTGGGCACGCTGTTGGAAGAGATTCTTAGAGATAGGATCTATGATCATTTATAGAATCATGGACTGATAAGGGAGAGCCAGCATGGATTTGTGAAAGGAAGATCATGTATTACAAGCCCGATAGGGTTCTTTGAAGAAATGATCAGGTAAATTTTGAGGATAGTGCAGTAGATGTGGTCTACATGGATTTTATTAAGGCATTTGATTAAGTGCTACATGATAGGCTTCTTCAGAAGGTAAGAGGACATGGGATCCAGGGAGACATGGCTGTGCGGAATCAGAATTGTCTTGCCTGTAGAAAGAAGAGGGTTGTGGTGGAGGGAGTACATTCCGATTGGAGGGCTGTGACTAGTGGTGTCCCACAAGGATCGGTTCTGTGTCCTCTACCTTTCGTGGTAGTTAATAATGTCTTGCATGAGGGGTAGAAAGGTGGGTTCGCAAGTTTACAGACGACACAAAGTTCGGTGGTGTTGTGGATAGTATGGATGACTCTCGGAGATTGCAGGGGGATATTGATAGCATGCAGAGCTGGGCTGTGTAGTGGCAGATGGAGTTCAATCCGGAGAAGTGTGAGGTGATACACTTTGGAAGGACAAACTCCAAGGCGGAGTACATGGTTAATGGCAGGATTCTGGGGAGAGTGGAGGAGCAGAGGAATCCGGGGGTTCATATCCACAGATCCCTGAACTTTGTCTCACAGGTGGATAGAGTAGTTAAGAAAGCTTATAGGATGTTAGCTTTCATAAATCGTGGGATCGAGTTTAAAAGCTGCGAGGTAATGATGCAGCTCTGCAAAACTCTGGTTGGACCACACTTGGAGTTCTGTGTTCAGTTCTGGTCGTCTTATTATAGGAAGGTTGTGGAAGCGTTAGAAAGGGTGCAGATGAGATTTACCAGGATGCTGCCTGGTTTAGAGAGTATGCAATATGAGGAGAGACTAAGCGTGCTAGGGCTTTTCTCGTTGGGGAGAAGGAGGATGAGAGGAGACATGACGGAGTTATATAAAATATTAAGAGGAATAGATAGAGTCGACAGCTGCCGCCTCTTTCCCAAGGCACCAATGCTCAAAACAAGAGGTAATGGTTTTAAAGTAATGGGTGGTAAATTCCAAGGGAGATATCAGAGGGCAGTTTTTCACAGACAGTGGTTGTCACATGGATTTTGTTGCCTGGTGTAGTGGTGGAGACAGGTACGTTGGTCAAGATCAAGAGATTGTTAGATAAGCAGATGGAGTAATTTAAATCAGGGAGATATGTGGCAGGAAGAGGTTAAATACTCCTAGCGTGGTTTAAAGGTCGGAACAACATGGTGGGCCGAAGGTCCTGTGTTGTGCGGTATTGTTCTGAGGTTCTATGGACATGGCGATTGAAGTGTTCGGCCAGATGCTACTCAAATGTTGTGAGAGTTTCTGCCTTCAGCAACCTCTCAGGCAGCATGTTCCAAATTCAAACCACCCTCCGGATAAATATATAGCAGTTCATCCGAAGTTATGTGAATATTTCACCACTTAGCTAATCTTATGACTCCTGCTTTGGAGACCACCCCCCCCCCTCCGCGCATTGTAGTTTTTTTTTTTACTATCTACTGCCTATGGAGCACATTATTGTGTAATACTCCGCCCTGTCGCTCTTCAGCCTCTTCCACCATTAGAAAATGAAACCCAAGTAACACATTCTCTTTCTGTTATCGAATTGCTCTGTCTCAGGCAATATCCTAGTGAATCTCTGGTATCCTCTTCGATGCAACATACAGCCTGGGGAACAGCACAGCACACAAGGCGCCAGCCGGGCCATCACTGGTAGGTTGTTACACTGATTTATAACCTCTTTGCTCTTATAGTCTATGAAAGGGTTGTGCTCCGTATGTCTCCTTCACCACCTTTTCTACCTGACCTGCCATTTACAGGGTTCCTTCCGTCTTCGCTAAGCGTGAGGCATGTCCATGAAATTACAGGACGCTGAATACTTTGAGCCCTCGTATTCAATGCTTCTGCCCTACACTTATTCGTATTCTGAGGGTACACCACCTCAGTCTGACCAGGATGAATTTCCATTTTGAACTGCTGTCCCCATTTTACAAACTGATCAATCTAATTCTATTCCCTCAGCCGATCCACCTCACTAGCAATAAAAAGTGTTCAATTTTCCCTTCATATTCCAGCTTAGGGGCCATACTTCTTACATTTATATTCAAATCGTCGTTGTACATAAAAAAGAACAAATAACACAGCACTCCCCCTGTGATGACCGATTGCACACAGTCTGCCAATCACAAAACGACAGCCCTCCATCCTATCTCTCCGACACATATTTCCATGCCAGAAAACCTCTGCGGCAACCTTTCCGACCAGTTTCCCACGTAGGTCCATGCAAAGGCCTGTTTGAAGTCCGTGTAAACTACGTCAACAGCACAGTCGGCATCAATATCTTTTGTTACCTCTTAGAAAAAAGCGTCAAACTTATCAGACAAAATTTCCACCGAACAAAGCCACTTTGTTCGGTGGAAATAGTGCCTGGCAAATTTTATATTTTTATATATTTTAATAACCCCTAACTCTTCACTGTCCATAAAGTTTCTTCAACAGTTGCTTTTGTTATTCCAATCAATTCCCTGTCACTGATCCTTTTACCCATCTCCCTCATGGCCATGAACCAATTCACTCGCTCAAAGCCCTCCTCCTTAAATGCCTCCAATTATGCAATATCAGTTTTAGCTGACAAAAGCACGTTCATTTTTACACTGACCAGATTTGTTTTTACCCCATTGAAATGTCAGATGGTAACTCACTGCACGGCTTCATGGAAGCTGGTGCCATCTCCTGTTTTGATGCTACCTTTCAGGAATATCTGTTCGGAACGACGTTGGAATTACAGCGACCCTGTACAGATTCCACTGTGAATGACTTCAATGTTTCAGGAAGTGAATCCTATCCAACCTCTTCCCATATTTTGCATTCTCACAATCAAAAACAGGGTATTGTTAATGTAGTTTGCACCTTCTCTTTGTGACCATGTGAATTTCCTCCAGGTATTCCGCTTGTATTCCCACATCCCGAAAGAGTGCGGGTTGGGTATCTAATTGGTCAGGGTAATTACCTCCAGTGTGTAGGTAAAGGTCAGATTATGCGGGTGGGCGGTTGGGAATATGGAGAGCATAAAAATACTTCAGTATCGGTTAGCGTGAATGGCTGCTTGATGGGCAACACGAATTCGGTGGCTTCGAGACATGGTCCCCGATTGCACGAATCCGTGAATCTGTGATATTTGGATTTGACTTAACACTGCAAATAGCCGAACTGTATATGCAGAACTCTAGCTTCAGTGCAAGAGAAGTATTTGTTGCAAACATGTGAATGCAATTTTCAAGAATAAATTAACTTATCTCTGATGGACTGTGGAGTGTTATGTGCAAAGGTTCGGAAAATTCCGACACAAGAGTTGGACCTAACGGAGACATCTGCTGGCAGATCCAGCGACCCGAATTCGATCCTGACTCCGGCTCTGTCTGCTTGATGTGTTTTCTCTATGAGCATATATGTATCCTCGGGTGCTTTGGCTTCTTCCCAGATCCAGAAAACATTCGTGATCAGAGGATAATTGGCCACCCAACTTGTCCACAGTGTACGGCTGAGTGATAGGATCTATCTTCACATACGTGCAGAATTCCTTGGGGTTTTCCTTGATCCCACTCGCCAAGGACTTCTCATGCCCCCTTATAGCTCTCCTAAGTCCATTCATAAGCTCCCTCTAGAGCTCTGTCTGATCCATACTTTCTAAACGTCAAGTAAGCTTCTTGTTTCCTCTTTACCAGGTATTCTGCGTCTCTTGTCAACCACGGTTTCTTCACTCTACCATCTTACCCTGCCTGTGGGATAAACGTATCCAGAACCCCGTGCAAGTACTCCCTAAACAACATCCACATTTCCTCTGTGCACTTCCCCAAGTACATCTGTTCCCAGTTTACGCTCAGAAGGTCCTGCATAATAGCTTCATAATTCCCCCTCTCCCAGTTAAATACTTTCCCATATCGCCTGCTCCTATCCTTCTCCAAGATTACTTTAAAGAATAAGAAGCAATGTTCATTATCTCAAAAATGCTCTCCCACCGAAAGATCTGAAACCTGATAAGGCTCGTTGCCAAGTACCAGATCTAAAATGGCCTCTCCTCTAGTCGGCCTGTCCACATACTGTGTCGGGAAATCTTCTTGGACATACTTAATGAACTCCGCCCCATCTATTCCCTTTACCAAGGTGCCAATCAATATTCGAGAAGTTGAAATCCCCCATGACAAATACCCTGTTATTTTTGCACCTTTCCAAAGTCTTCCTCCCGATCTGCTCCTCAGTGCCTCTGTTGCTATTGGGGGTTTGTATAATTCTCCCAACAGGGTGATCCCTCCCTTCTTGTTTCTTACTTCCACGCACGCTTACTCAGTCGACGACACGTCCAGGACATCTTCCATTTCTACAACTGTGACACTGTCCCTGATCAGCAACGCCACTCCCTCACCTCTTTTACCTCTTTCTGTTTTCAAACATATAAACCACGGAATATCCAGCAGGAATTGCTGCTCTTGCGACAGCCACGTCTCTGAAGTGGTCACCACGTCATCATTCCATGCACTTACACATGCTCTAAGTTCATTACCCTTGTTCCTGATACTTTTGGCATTAGACACATTTCAGCCCATCCAACTGACTGCAAATATGCCCCTTCAAATGCAAATCCATCCTTATAGTCTTTCTGCACGCTGCATCTGCTTGTACACTAAATACACCAACCTCTGACCTGTCAGTCTGGTTACCATCCCCCTGCCAAACCTTTTCAACCCTCCCCATCAGTTGTAGCAATAATGGAACTTTATTCTTTGGAGCGTAGGAGGCGGAGACCTGATCTTACAGAGGTATATAAAATCGTGAGGGGCATAGATAGGGTGAATGCACTCTGTCCTTTTCCCAAGGTTGGGGAATTCGGAACTCGCGGGCATGGGTTTAAGGTGGGAGGCGAGAGATTTAATAGGAACCCGAGGGACAAGATTTTTACGGAAATAGTGGTATCCATGTGGAATGAGCTACCAGAGGAAGTGGTTGAGGCAGGTTCATTAAAAACTTTTAAAAGAGAGTTGGGCAGGAACTTAGATCAGGAATGTTTTGAGGGATATGGGTCAAACAATGGCAAATGCCTTGGATGAGGCATTTTCGTCGGCATGGACTAGTCGGGCCGAGGGGCACGTTTGGAGTGTTAAGTTCAGTTTTAGTCGCCCCTTCAATGGAAATGACCTGGAGGCTAAGGGGAGGTGTGCCGAATAGGTTTATTGGGGTGTTGCCTCGAATATGGGGTATGTGCCACAAGGAGAGGTTGGACAAACTGGGGCGGTTTTTTCCTGGAGCAGTGGGGACTGAGTGGAGCCCTTACGGAAGTTTGTAAGTATCAAATTTATTATCACTGATTACAAGATAGTTAGGGCACACAGTTGGTGTCATTTCACCCAGGATAAAATTGTCTGATACGAGAGGACGTGCATTTTAGGTGAGAGGGGAACGCATGAAGATGATGTGCAGGACAAATTTCTTTCTTTTTTATGTACACAGAATGGTGGATGCCTGAAGTGCGCTCTGCCAGAGGTGGTGGTGGAAGCAGATACGATAGACGTGTTTAAGAGAATCTTAGATAGGCACATGAATGTGCACAGAACGGAGGGATATGGACCTTATGTAAGCAGAACGGATTAGTTTAATTACGCATATAACTGCCAGATTAATTAGTTGGGCACACACTGGTGAGCTGAAGGTCCCGGTCCTGTCCTGTACTCTTCTATGTTGGTGAGACCACACCTGGAAGCTGTGCAGATGTGAGCGCTCAATCATCGGAAGGTTGTGATTCTGCTGGAAGGGCAGCGAAGATTCACGAGGATGTTGCCAAGAGTGGAGGGTTTAAGTCATATAGCGAGACTTGAAATTGACGATGCACTCATTCCAGAACGAGGGAACTCTCTGTGACTCTCTTCCTCTATTTGCAGAGTCCCGCAGCATTCCGCAGAGCCTGCGCTGGGCTCACGGTGCCCTTTTGTAGTACCGTGCAATCGGCCGCCAGCGCTCGTCCTCCCCTCCTGATTACCAGCCTCATGGACTCTTGCCTACACTTCTCGCTGCCCCGAAAAAGCAGCCGGATTAATCAGAGACTCCACTCATCCGAACATGCTATCTTCTTCCCCCACCCATTGGGCACAAGATACAGAAGCCTGAAAGCACGGACCAACAGGCTGAAGGACAGCTTCTACCCTCATGTTGTAAGGAAGTTGACTTCAATGAAAATGACTTGGAAGCTTTGGAGAGGGTGTCGAATAGGTTTATAGGGATGTTTCCTCGATTATTGGGCATGTGCCACAAGGAGAGGTTGGAGAAACTAGGGCGGATTTCCCTGGAGCGGTGGAGACTGAGTGGAGCCCTGACGGAAGTTTATAAGTATCAAATTTATTATCACTGATTACATGATAGTTAGGAACACAGCTGGTGTCTTTTCACCCAGGATCAAATTGTATGATACGAGAGGACGTGCATTTTAGGTGAGAGTGGAATGAATGAAGATGACGTGCAGGACGAATTTCTTTTTTTTTATGTACACAGAGTGGTGGATGCCTGAAATGCGCTCTGCCAGAGGTGGTGGTGGAAGCAGATACGATACGATAGACGTGTTTAAGAGAATCTTAGTTAGGCACATGAATGTGCACAGAACGGAGGGATATGGACCTTATGTAGGCAGAACGGATTAGTTTAATTATGCACGTAACTGCCAGATTGAAAGGGGGTGAAAGACGTGTCTTGCATACCCATCGTACAGGTCAATTCATTGCACAATGTAGTTACATTGAGCTGGTACAGAGTCCATTGATGTAGTACAGTTAAAACAATGACAATGCAGAGTAAAGTATCACAGCTGCAGAGAAAGTACAGTGCAATATGGTGCAATGTCACAATAAGGTAGGTCGTGAGATCATAGTCCATCTCATTGTATTAGGGATAGTTCAATAGTCTTCTCACCATGGGGTATAGGTTGTCCTTAAGTCTGCTGGTACGTGGCCTCAGGCTCTTGTATATTCTACACGATGGAAGAGGAGAGAGAATGTCCCGGGTGGGTGGGATCTCTGATTATGCTGGCTGCTTCACCAAGACAGCGAGAGGTAAAGACAAGAGTCCAAAAAGGGAAAACTGGTGTCTATGATGTGCTGGGCTGTGTCCACCATTCTCTTCGGTTACTTGCGGCCCTGGGCAGAGCAGTTGCCGTTCTGATCCGTGATAGATCCAGATAAGATCCTTCCTATAGTATATCGGCAAAAGTTGGTGAGAGTCAAAGGGGACAAACCGAATTTCTTTAGCTTCCTGAGGAAATCGAGGCCCTGGGAGCTTTCCTCGCCGTGGCATCTACGTGATTTGACCAGGACAGGGTCTTGGTGATGTTCTCTCCCAGGAAGTTGAGACGGGGTTGCTGTTGTGGTCATGTTTCCCCGTGTGAAATGACACACGATCAATTCCTCGGCACCTTGAAAACAGCGACTCATTGATCCTCAGTGGTTCTGCATATTTGAGCCTGAAATTGGGGGGTGTTTGGACTATGGACCAGTCCGGAGTTCTGGGGAAGCTACCAATCAGCTGAAAACTTATTGAGTGGTGCCCAGGCTAGAGTACCTCATGGGCGTCTCTGCTACCACAATTATTCAACGCCCGAAGTGTACCGAGGGAAATGACATCTTCCCGCGGAATTTCCACCCAACACCAACTAAGACAACATAAAAACGTCAACAGGACAACGTAAGATAAAATAACACAGGACCTGGAGGGGGTTACATAAACTTATTCCTGAATTTGCTTGATTTCACAAATTATTGCAAAATTATTGTTCATGTTCTCCATTCCAGTACAGTTCCTGGGAGTATGTTGTGCGTCAGGATTTCGATAAAATTGCCCCGATTCATCGTTGTTTCGGTTTACAATGAGGATCAAATTGGGAAATATGTATCGGGGTGGCATTTGATTGTTAGTGTCCGCTGTTTTACAGTCGGCTAAGGAGGAAGTCATGTCACTCTGGCTCAGGATAACACTTTAACTCTTGTGTTGACTTCTCCCTGGCTCCGCCGTTGCACTGCTGAAACTTCGCCTTAAAGACAAAACTCCTGTCGGTTCTGCACATTTAAAACTTTTCCCTTTGACATTAACCTGATTCTTATCATTACGGTACACCAATGAGACTGTGTCAATCACTCTGCCCATGGGGGTATTAATCCCAGTAATTTGGTTTTACTCGCTTTCACAAGAACGTATCGGATTCGGGAGAGAATGGTGGCTGTTGTAACATGGCACCAGCTGGAACTAAACTCTACTGAGGACGGAACGGTTTGGTTCGAATGAGCGCTCTTCTTGGTCAATGCCAGAACAGATGTCCAAGGAGACATTAACAATATCTTCAGCTCCTCCCTGAATTTAGCTTGGGTCACTGCATAAATGTAGGTGTTTGTACAGGAACTGAGGTGCGCGAGCAGAGCTCCAGTAAGAGCAGCAATAAGTTCTGGAGAGGAATAGTCGCGATCAGAATGCATAGTGTGACCGACGATAATATGAGTCACATTTGTCGGCAGCCACAGTAACAGGAAGCTGCCCGATACAAGGAACAGTAATACTATGGATTTTATTCTGCTCTCCATTTCTGTGTCATGACGATTCTCCTTCCTTTGACTCCGAAATCCCCGTCGGGATTTGCTGGACACCAAGACATGCCTGACGGTCAACCCATTAAATAGAAATATTGAGCCAAAGACGCAGAATAAATCTCGAAATGATTTCAGTAGGGTGAACGCCACAAATGCTGGCGAGTTAATAGCCTCCAGTCTGAATTCTATACCCCAAGAAATGTTGCCAATTATTCGTAGAGGTTGAAATACAAACAAGTGGGGGATATTCTACAAAGACATCATGATCAGAATTACTGCTGCAAGGTTTTCAACTGTTTTCACTCTGCAGTACTTTGTTTTAAACTTCTGAAAGCACATGACAACATATCGGTCAATGGTGAAGGCGACTGTACACCACTGTGACAACTTCAGACTGACGCCCATCAGGTACACAATGGTGATAAGGAAGTTCGTGTGATACAGAAATGTGCCTGGCAGACGTTTAATTAAAATTTGATAGAGAACGACATTGATAATGATAACCGATAAATCTGACACTGCCATGATCATCATGTAGGCGCCGATACATTTGGAAAGACCGCAGTTACCTCGGGAGAGAATGATAATTGTCACCAAGTTGGCTGTAATAGAAACCGAACAGTCGTCAGTCACGGTGCAAGTATTCGCCTGCCCATCTGTTTAGTGTCATCTGGACAGGTCGCGCGAACGATTCTGGGGGTTGGTGACATCGCGATACTGAGTACCAGGCATCGATAATCACTCAAATATCTTCTGAGAAATTAGCAGCAGAACAGGTGTTGAAGTCAGACCTCCAGGTGAGGCAATAGCAAAGCATTCAGAGAAGATTGCGTGTTTTGTTATAATTCCTGGCAGGAGCAGCATCTAACAGTGTATGAGTGGGTTATTTGCAGCCGAGGGAAGGAAAGAATATTGAGGTAAACAACGAATTAATCGATTATAATGATTAATTCACGGCAGTTGTGCGTCCTCGTCGCGTCCAGCTCGTGTTGTCCAATCATGGTTCTACCTAATCTGAGAAGTAGTGAGGAATCAGGCGCCTTGGTGGGACTGAAATCACATAAAGAGAAGACCAGGAAGCAAGGCTGTGCGCCTTCAGGGTACGTCAGTGATCAGATTCTTCCGTGAACAGTCAGCAGTGGGTTTATCATCATAATTATTGATACCAAGTGCCTCTGGTTCTTAACAAAATACAGAGGAAATTAAAATCCGTGTGGTTCCTGTAATTCCGCAGAAGCTGTGGCGGAAAAGATTGTCCCGCCTTCTAGATTCCAAAGCAGTGAGGGAACTAACGGGAAACAGTTCTCATTACCCACAGAATCCCCTGTTCAGTGCGCTGTTGTTACATTACTGCGGCCACTGTCCCGGGGAATCCAAGGATAACAAAGATGACTTTCTACTAAGGATCCGACGGCTGTGCACAATCCCTGCCTCACTGAAAGAACCTCTGTTGTGGGAATAAGAGATCAGGATCCTCCTTTTCTTTTTACAGGAGGGGACGTTGTGTCCCACAGGTGTGCACACACTGATGGCTCTTCACCGGACCTGAGGACTACAAGGAATTCGGCGGTTATTGAACAACTTAATATACTGTGTACATCGCTGTGCATCATTGGAACCCGCTGCATCCAAACACACAATGCAGTGTCAGATGGTCAAAAGCTGTGAGACGATGCGCTGCTTTGACTTACCGGGGATACCAAAGACTGCTAGAATTGAGTAAAAAATATCTTCCATCTGGAGGATCAGGGGCCGATACATTTTCGAAAATTGTTCGAATTCTGTCCCATCTTGTCGCTCACATCAGATTATGACTGCGATCTCGAAACTCTCCCGCTTTATATCAAACACGGATACTCGGTCAGAGAGAAACAGGTTGTGCAATAACTGTCGTTAGTTACAACCACTTAACAAGTGACAATATTCCGCTCCATTGCGACCAAGATTCCAATGCGTCTGTTGTGCATCTGCACCAAGAAGCTCATTAATTCACGTTCCACAACGGAAAATACCCCCAGACTAAGTGACCTCAAGGCTAGCTTTGTAATCCCTGTCGGTAACATCCGTCCAGGGCGACCTGAGCTTCTTGGAGCCTCACAGTCATTCAGCAACATGTCACTTCTCCGTTCTATTATTGGATCTGTTTTACTATAGAACCATAGAACCATGGAACCATACAGCACAAAACAGGCCCTTCGGCCCACCATGTTGCGCCGTCCATCAAACCACCCTCACACTATCTAACACTTTGCTCCCGCATATCTTTCTATCTCACATTCCTCCATATGCCTATCCAAAAAACTCTTGACCCTGTCCAATGTATCTCCTTCCACCACCACTCCGGGCAGTGCATTCCCTGCACCAACCACTCTCTGGGTGAAAAACGTCCCCCTGACATCTCCCCTGAAGCTCCCACCCAATACCTTAAAGCCGTGTCCCCTCGTCCTGAGCATTGGTGCCCTGGGAAGGAGGCGCGGACCATCTATTCATCTCAAGATTTTATATACCTTTATCATGTCTCCTCTCATCCTCCTCCTTTCCAGTGAATAAATCCCTAACACCTTAAGCCTTTGTTCATATTCCATACGCTCTGATCCAGGCAGAATCCTGGTAAATCTCCTCTGCACCCTCTCCAACGTCTCCACATCCTTCCTTTAATTCGGCGACCAGAACTGAACACAGTACTCTAAGTGTGGTCTAACTGGAGTTTTGTAAAGCTGCATCATCACTTCGCGACTCTTAAACGCAATCCCACGATTTATGAAAGCTAACATCCCATAGGCCTTCTTAACTGTTCTATCCACCTGTAAGGCAACTTTCAGTGAACTGTGAATATGAACCCCCAGATCCCTTTACTCCTCCACACTGCCAAGTACCCTGCCATTTACATTGTACTCATCCCTGGAGTTTGTCCTTCCACAGTGTACCACCTCACACTTCTCCTGATTGAACTCCATCTGCCACTTGTAAGCCCAGCTCTGCATCCTATCAATATCCCTTTGCAAACTCCGACAGCCCTCCACACTATCCACAACACCGCCGATCTTAGTGTCGTCCGCAAACTTACTAACCCAGCCTTCCACCCCCTCATCTAAGTCATCTATAAATATCACAAAAAGTGAGGGTCCCAGAACCGACCTCGAAGGGACAACACTTGTCACTGCCCTCCAATCCAAGTGCACTCCTTCCACCACAACCCTCTGCTTTCGACAGGCAAGCCAATTCCTAATCCACACAGCCAAGCTTCCGTGGATCCTTTGGCCTCTAACCTTCTGAAGAAGCCTACCATGAGGAACCTTATCAAACGTCCTTACTAAAATCCATATAGACCACATCCACCGCACTACCCTCATCAATATTCCTCGTCACCTCCTCAAAGAACTCTATCAGGCTTGTGAGGCAAGATCTTCCCTTCACAAAACCATGCTGGCTGTCCCTAATCAGTCCACGATTCTCTCGGTGTTCATAGATCCTATCCCTTAGAATCGTTTCTAACAGCTTACTCACCACAGACGTAAGGCTTACCGGTCTGTAATTCCCTGGACTATCCCTACGACCGTTTCTGAACAAGGGGACAACATTCGCCACCCTCCAGTCCTCCGGAACAATCCCCGTGGACAACGAGGACTCAAAGATCCTTACCAGCGGTTCAACAATCTCCTCCCTCGCCTCTCGAAGCAGCCTGGGGAAAATCCCGTCAGGCGCTGGAGATTTATCTGTCTTGATATTATTTAACGATTTCAACACATTTTCTCTCTTGATATCTACAACCTCGAGCACATTACCCTTACCAGCACTCCCTACCACGTCATCAAGATCCCTCTCCTTGGTGAATACCGAAGAGAAGTATTCACTGAGAACTTCTCCTGCTTCTGCCGCCTCCAGGCACATTCTCTCACCTTTGTCTTTAGTCGGACTTACCTTAAACCTAGCCATCCTCCTACCCTTCACGTACGTGAAAAAGGCCTTCGGATTGTCCTTAACGCTACTAGCCAACACCTTTTCATGTCCCCTTCTAGCTCTACTCAGCCCTTTCTTAAGTTCCTTCCTCGCTACTCTATATTCCGCACGGGCCCTGTCTGAAACGTGCTGCTTATACCTTATGTATGCTACCTTCTTCTCCCTAACTAGTCGTTCCACCTCTCTCGTCACCCACGGTTCCTTCACCCTACCATTCCTTCTCTGCCTCACCGAGACATATTTATCCCTAACATCCTGAATAAGATCCCTGAACATCGAACACATCTCCATGGTACATTTCCCTTCAAGAAGGACATCCCACTTTACACTCCCAAGTTCTCTCCTTATAGCCTCATAGTTCGCCCTTCCACAATTAAATATCTTCTTGTCCTCTCTTCACCTGTCTCTGTCCATGACAATTTTAAAGGTTATGGAGCAATAGTCACTGTCCCCAAATACTCACCGACCAATAGATCCTTCACCTGTCCCGGCTCATTTCCTAAAACTAGATCTAGTCGGCCTGTCGACATAATGCGTCAGGAATCCCTCATGGACACATTTAACAAATTCCATCTCATCTAAACCTTTGGCACTAAGCAGGTTCCAGTCTATATTCGGGAGGTTGAAGTCTCCCATTATAAAAACCCTGTTATTTTTGCTTCTCTCCAAACACTGTATGCCAATCTGCTCCTCTATATCTCTACTGCTACCAGGGGGCCTATGGAATACTGCTAGTCGAGTAACTGCTCCTTTCTTGTTCCTTACTTCCACCCATACGGACTCTAGAGATGAGCCTTCTACGACATCCGTCCTTTCCAGAGCCGTAACAGTGTCCCTAACCTTCATCGCCACCCATCCTTCACATCTCCTCCCTTCCCTATCCCTCTTAAAACACCGAAAACCAGGAATATTCAATATCCGCTCCTGCCCTGACGTCAGCCACGTCTCAGTAATAGCCACAATATGATAGTCTCCCATACTTATACAAGCCCTCAGTTCATCTCCCGTATTACTGACACTTCCTACATTTAAGTAAACACACTTCAGTCCATCTGCCTTACTACATTTATAGGCTGTATTTTGCTTCTACTTCCCTAAAGCCTCTCTACCTGTTTGATCTAACTTTTCCCCATTCCCGTCTTCCTCTGTCCTACTCCTCCGGTTCCCTTCCACCTCACAAACTAGTTTAAACCCTCCTGAACCATCTAGCAAATCTAGCCGCAAGGATATTGGCCCCCTTCTGGTTCAGGTGTAACCCGTCCTTTCTGTACAGGTCCCACCTTCCCGCGAAGAGATCCCAATGATCCAGAAATCTAAAACCCTCCCTCCTGCACCAACTTCTCAGCCACGCATTTAGCTACCACCTCCTCCTCTTTGTGCATTCTCTATCGCGTGGCACCGGCAGCAATCGAAGATTGCTACCCTTGAGGTCCTCTTCCTCAGTCTTCTGCCTAGCTCCCTGAACTCGCTCTTCAGGAGCTCATCCCCCTTCCTAGCGATGTCGTTGGTGCCAACATGGACCACAATTTCTGGTGGTTCTCCCTCCCACTCAAGAATCCTGTGGACCCTATCAGTCAGATCCCGGACCCTGGCACCTAGGAGGCAACATACCATCCGGGATTCATGCTCACTGCCACAGAACCTCCTATCTGTTTCCCTGACTATCGAGTCCCCTATCACTACCACAACCACATGTCTCTTTCCACCCTTTCCTTCTCAGCAGCAGTACCAGTGGGGATCTCCGGTGATGATCTGGCTCTAACGTTGCTGCTGTTGTTCTTGCCTTCATCTTGCTTGTGATTACTCGTCTTTAACAGTGACCTTTATGATTCTTACCTAACCTGAAATCTGCGGGTCCCGGTCAATATTATAGCTTGTGATCCATTCCCGATCGCGGTCACATTTCAACAGAACCGATGCTGCTGGCGCTCTGACAAGGAGGGTGGCGTCCCTACTCTAACATTACTGCTGATATCATTCTGCGATTGCTGGTGGAGATTCCACTGTAGCACGTAACGTGGTCACTGCAAAATATCACATGAAACCCCTTTCCAGCAGTTACTGAATATGTTCACATTTAAACAGTTGCAGTCAACTGTAGTAATGTGACTGATAATCAGAGTAAAACACAAACGATCGGGTTGCACCTTTCATTCTTTTTCAATATTTTTATTAACTTCAAATAAAAATACAAAGTGCATGAAACAAAGGGGAAACAAAATGTTACAGAATAGATTATATTGAATCACACTGAAAATCACAATGCTCCATATTGATAAACAAAAGATAACAATTAGTATTGATAGGTTGGAAGAATTTTATTGTAAAAAAATACCAACCCCACTACCATAACCGAAGCTGTTTAGTAACATCCTATGGACATAGTAGCATTGGACAGTATCTGTACTTTAATCACCAAATCAGTGGTTTTGAACGTAGTTCACAAAAGATCCCCATAATATTTGAAAGTTCAGAATAGATCCAGAAATAAAGCAACGGATCTTCGCTAAATTTAGATATGACATAACACCCCGTAATTTTTGAGTATGAGTGGGGGCACTAGTTTCCTACCATTTAAGCAATACAGCTTTCCAGGCTATAAGAGAAATGAAGGCCAATATGTCTCCAGAATTGTGTCTTTTTTTCCAACAATCCAAAATAATACAGGTAAAGGATTTGGCTTAAAAATTATTTTAAAAAGTACGGAAAAATTTGAAATCCCGCTATCCAGTATTTTTCCAGACTCGGACATGATCAAAACGTATTAATTAAAGAAGTCTCTACATCATGCACTTGTCTCAATACGGATATATATCCACATAGAAACGCAATAACTTGTCTTTGGACAAGTGAGCTCTATGGACCACTTTAAATCGAAGGAGAGATAGAGGCACACATAATGATGAAATATTAACCAGTTTAAAAATTTGATTCCAAGTTTCCTCAGAAATAGAAATCTGCAGATCACGTTCCCAAGGGCTTTTAATTTTCTCGAAAGGACCTTTATGCTCCTGATAACCAAACATAAATCTTAGATATTGAAGCATCATAAAAAAGCTTCAAATTTGTAATTACATCTGGTAAGCTGTTATCAGGACTTATACAGAAGGTATGTACTTGAGATCGGAGAAAATCTCTAATTTGCAAATATCGAAACAAAGGTAAGTTTTTTGGAAAATTATATTTAGTTGACGATTGTTCAAACGTTAAGAAATTCTTTCCAACCAACAGATCCTGAAACCAAGTAATACCCAATCTATCCCATTCTTTAAAAACCATGTCAGTCATTGAAGGTTTAAAGAAAAAAAAATAGCAAAAATGGGACGAGACAAAGAACATCTCAATAAACCATGGCATTTTCCAAAATGTAACCAAATCCTCAAAGCGTGTTTAACTACCAAATTATCGGTTAGTTTAATTATTGATAAAGAAAGTGAAAAGCCAAGCAAAGAAATAATAGAATTTTTTTAAACAGAATTAACTTCCCAAGAAACCTACACAGGACAGGCCTCATAATTAATTTCATCTGACTTTAAGTAAGATTTCATATATTGATTGTGCCGTAATAAAACCGAAAGTTGGGTAAAGCAAAGCCTCCATTATTTGTAGCTTTCCGAAAATGAACTTTATTTAATCTAGGATGTTTATATTGCCATATGTAAGAAGATATTATTGAGTCAAAAGAATAAAAAAAGACAGAAATAAAAACAGGTAAAGCCTGAAATAGATATATAAATTGAGGTAAAATATTAATTTTAATAGAGTTAATGCGACCAATCAGCGATATGGACGGGGTGACTAATTTGTTAAGAGCCTTTTCACATAATCCAGTAAAGCAAGAAAGTTCTCCTTAAATAAATGTTTATAATTTTTAGTAATAGTTACACACAAGTAGGTAAAATCATTTTTTACTATTGTCAAAGGAAGATTAATATCCAATGGTATCAGATTGTTCAAAGGTAAAAGTTTTTTTTGTGTGTAAATTCAGTTTATATCATGAAAATTAGCTAAAATGAGAAAATAAAGAAAGCATAGAAGGTAACGAATTCTCAATATTAGAAATGAAGAGCAGTAAATCATCAGCATAGAGCGAAACTTTGTGGGTGGTACCTCTCCTATATATACCGGCAATCTCGGTAGATTCTCGATAAACAAGAGCTGAAGTTTCTAAGACCAGGTAAAATTGCAAAGGGCTCAAAGGGCATCCGTGTCTCGTTCCGCTTTGGAGTTTAAAAGGTTCAGAAAGTTGAAAGTTAGTAAGAACACGGTCAGAAGGAGATAAACAAAGTAATTTAATCCACTGAATAAAATTAGGCCGAAAATTAAATTTCTCTACGTTTTTAAAGAAGAAACTCCATTCGACCCGGTCAAAGATCTTCGCGGCATCTGGAGAAATCACACATTCCGATAGTTCCTTTGAAGGGGAATAAATAATTTACAATAAACGACGAATATTAAAATAGGAATAACGGTTTTTGATAATCCCCGTCTGAACATCGGATATAATTAACGGGAAAAAAATACTAATCTACGAGCCAAAACTTTAGATAAAATTTTAACATCAACATTCGGTAAAGAAATAGATCAATATGAAGAACATTCCGTTGGGTCTTAATTCTTCTTAAGAATAAGTGAAATGGAAGCTTCATAAAACGATAGTGGTAACCTTCCCAATTGAAAAGAATCCGAAAAAAAATCAGAACTTAAGGTATAAGCCGTAAGGAGCAAGCATTATAGAAACTACCCGGATATTCGTCAGGATGAGGTGTCTTTCCAGAGTGCTTTGATCGTATAACCTCGGCCATTTCGTTATGAGTAATGAATTTGTCTGGTTGTTTTCGGTTCTCAAAGAGTGTAGGAATGTTTAATTGGTCGAAAAAGTTGTTCATTGCATATCATCTTTAGGAGAATAAGAACTATAAAGTTTGGAATAAAATTCGCTGGAAGTATCATTTATTTATAAATGTCTGTTTTCATTTCTCCTTCGGTTTTGCCAATGTATTTAATTTGCCGTTTAGCTATAGAAGTTTTTAATTGATTCGCCATTCGAACCGTAGAACCATAGAACAATACAACACATGCAGGCCCTCCGGCCCACCATGTTGTGCCGACCTTCAAACCACACCTAAGGCTATCTGTAGTATGGAAGGTGATGGGGTCAGATGACCGTGACAACACTACTGACCCCCATGGTCAGATGATAGCATTGCCTATCAGGTCGAAAGCTATACCCCTGTCAATCAGGGGTCCGGCTCCGCCCCACCCTTTAAGAGTACACCTGAGGACTGGCTCATGACCCACCTTTGTTCTTGACCCTGAATCATTGGCTCTGTTTCACCTGAGCGGGCTCCACCCCGCTACAGCCCTATAACAGATGGTACATGTGGGCTCTCTTTCTCTTTTTTCCGATTTCTGCTGGGGTCGAGATGCACTTCCACAGGGGTCTCGGAGCGTCCTGAGTAGATTTCCAGTAGCGTAGAGCCGTTATTTGTCCTGATTCAGGGGTTCCAGACAGCGTATTTGTTCGTTCCCTGATAGTTTGTACAAGCTCGTTGTGTGTGTGTGTGAGAGTGTGTGCACCTCACCCCTGTTGCGACTCCCCACCCATCCCCCAACGTTTGGCGGTCACCCTAGTGCGAGTCTGCGAGGGTGCATTTGTTCCCTCACATCCTGTTCCCGCGTGGGTCTTTGTGAATAAAATCCTACTTTTAAAGCACAAAGACTGTGTGTCCAGATACCTTTTATCTTTAAGATACCAAAAGAACCTTTCTCAGAACAATTGGCGCTGCGAGCAGGGTCTTAAGGGTATTGGCTGGACACAGACGTGGATAGGATGTTCTGGAATAAAGGGAAGAAAGAAAGGGCAGGCACTGAGGAGAGGATCCCAGGATGGATCGACGTGAGAGAGGGATTTGGGAGCTTGGCCAGCCTACTGGCAGACCATTGGAAGCCAGTGGACTGGTCTGAACCGTTAGATCCACGTGATAAGAAACTGGGGCACCATGTTGTGGCCCTCCTCCAGAAGTCGGGGATCCCCAGAGCCAAAGGGAGTCAAAGGTGTGCCTTCTGTCTCCTGGCATCCCTTTTGAGGCGCCAGGTTGAGATTACTACCAGTGGCGAGATACCTGTTTACAGAGGGAAAAGGAGATAGGAACGCTTCAGCAGCGATGTTGCACGCTGCAGGAGGCCGTTCAGACTGCCCAGACTCGGGCCAACGACCTCGAGGCCAGAGGTACCGAGGTTGCCTGCCGGCTGATTCAGGTACAGCAGGCACAATCCGCCCACAGGTCTGGCTGGAAACCGGGTATGTTTAAAATTCGTTCCTTGGTCCAGCGTGGTGATAAGTTGGACGCATGGCTGGGGGATGGGGACATTGGATGGATGAGGATGAGGTGGGGGTACGCGAAGAGCCCGAGCCCCATTATTCCCGCCCCCGCCCAATGTTCCCGAGCCCCTGCAGTCTCGACCCGTCACCACGCCGTCCCAGGTCCGCCATAGAAGGGAAGGGAGTCAGGATGGGAACCCCGCAGGGAAAGTGACCGCGGCCCTTCCGAGACCACGGCGACCCGGGACTTCTCCGTTAAAGAGTTAAGCCAGCTGGCGGATCGGTACCACCAGCGGTCGGGAGAATTGCTGAACGCGTGGCTGCTCCGCCTATGGGACGAGGGAGCCCCAGCGTGAACCTCTCCCACCAGGAGGCGAGTGCCCTGGGGAGCTTGTCGGAACAATAGAACATTAATAGCGGTCTGCGGGCGCCACCGGGAGGGATCGGGGACGCTGCTACCCTGTGGGATCAGGTAGTGGCCACTGTGAGTATCCGATACCCTACCCTCCTCGAGTGGGATTTGTACGCACGACCGCAGTTGGGCACGGTCAATGAGGGCACCAGGGTCATCCGGGCGTGGGCACTATAGACCGGCCAATACTTAGGGACGGGTGACGTCGGGATGTTAGATAGTACCATCGTGACCAGTGCGCTAGCGGGGTACCTGGTAGCCTTCGCACGCCCTGAGCTGAGGCCAGTTGTTCTGTCCCTCATGGGACCAGCCAGCGCGAGGACAGTACGGGAAGCCATTACCCTTCTGGAGGGGTTAGAATGCATGCAGCGTGGTGTTGCCACACAGATCCGCAGGGCGGAAATGAAGGCTGGGGACACCACCCCTCGCCTGTCGGGTAAGCAGCTGTACCTGGACCTCTTGCGCGCAGGGGTGGACCACACTACCATAGAAGGGATCCCAACACCTGCTCTCTATCCAGGATGGAAGGAACTCTGTGGGGGAAAGCCTGGCCGGGGGACGCCCCGTGACCACTCAGGGGCCAATCCCGATACAGGGGGCGCCCCTAACCGCCGGACCACGTGGGCTGCCCCCGCAACACTGATACTGCCTCTGCACCTCCCCCACCTGAAGCAGCTTTCCCTGCCCTCCGAGGCCTGCTATGACAGGAAATGTCCCACTTCCGCCAGCAGGAATCCTCACCCACCGGGTGGCAGCCCCCTGCCCCTTTCCCATAGGATGAAGGCCAGGGCCCTCAGCGCGTCTGTTCCGTCACCCTTCTACGCCCGGGGTACCTGAGCCTACACATACACATAGCGGTACACTGGAGAAAGGGGAATGTGCAGAGGTGGATGGCACTTGTAGACACGGGTTCCCAGCAAACTATCGTCCCGGGGAACCCCGCTGCGTGGAAGGGAGCACGAATGCAGATAGAAGGGTTGGGCGGGTTCCCTTCTGCTCGCAAAGGAAGTCAGGGTCCGTATGACCATCGGTAACCAGCCTCCCCGAACTGTGAATGTTTTAATCGAGGAAAGCAGGGAATGAATACTGAGGATCAACGTCTTAAAGGGACAGTCCCTGCACACCAACCGGGGCAAGTTCACATTTGGAATCGCCTGTGCTACTGTGGTGGTCGGTGTGGCCAAGTGGGAGCCGGTCGTTGTTCCCTTTCCCTCTAAGGTCGTTTGCAATAGTCAATATAGGGTGCCGGGGGGGGACACAGAGACATCACAGAGGCCGTCCAAGCCATGCTGCGGGAGGGAGTCATCAGACCCGCAGCATCCCCTTTTAATAGCCCCGTCTGGCCCATACGCAAAAAGAACGGGATGTGGCTCATGACGGTCTACCACCGACACTTAAACAAGGCTGACCCCACCCCATCGCGTCCGCGGTACCCGACATCGTCACTTCAGTGGAAGATATTGCAGGGCACCCAGACAAACCATGGTATGCTGTTGTGGATTTGGCCAATGCATTCTTCTCCATCACCCTCCACGACACCTCCCAGGACCAATGTGCATTCACCTGGGACGGGAGACAATATACATTCAAACCTCTGCCACAAGGGTACATCCATAGCCCAAAAATCTGTAATGGCTTAAAAGCTCGAAATCTGCAAGCCTTTCACCTTCCCCCAGGGGTGTCAGTCACTCATTACATAGATAACGTACTTTTACAAGGGCCCTCGGAAGCTATTGTCTCAGAGACTCTTGGTATGTTAATATCCTCCCTCAGAGAACGGGGCCGGGCCATTAATATGGAAAAAGATACAAGGTCCAGCCCAGAATGTATTGTTCCTGGGCATACAGTGGCACGCAGGGAGAACAGAAATTCCTGACACGGTGAAAAACAAAATTTTAAATGTTGCTCTCCCCACCAACAAGACGGACACCAAGAGTTTCGTGGGCAACCTTGGCTACTAGAGGTAACACATCCCTCTCCTGACCATACTCCTGAGGCCGCTTTATAAGATCTCCCGCAAGAAAGCCACTTTCTCGTGGGGGCCTGAACAGCAGCCGCCTTTGAAGCAGCCAAACAGGGCGTGGAGCAAGCCTTTCCCCTTTTCCCGCGACAGGAAGGGGTCCCCTTCGAGTTACACGTCTCTGCTAGTGAGTTGATGGCCGAGTGGAGCCTCTAGCAGAAATTCCAAGGGCGCAGAGTGCCACTCGGCTTCTGGACCAAATCACTGTCTGAGGCCGCCACCCGCTACAGCCCCTTCGAGCGTCAGCTGCTGGCCTCGCCACCGAGAACCAAACCGGTACTGACGCCGTGGTCCTTCGCCCCCACCTGCCCATAATGCGTTGGGTCAAATCCCCCGACTCCAAACACAAAGAGGGCAGAGCCCAGAGGTCCTCAATAGTGAAGTGGAACATCGCGGACCGGGCAGAACCTGGTCGGGATGGTGTCAACTGCCTCCACGAACAGGTTATGTCCTTCGTCCAATCCAAGGACCCACTCTAGGACATACCCGAGTTCAAGCCGTCTCCCGTATCCTGGGGCCAACCCTTCGACTCCCTCGACCCCGAACAGATACTGCACGCCTGGTTCACAGACGGTTCCAGCCGCTGGAAAATACGGGAAACAACATTGGAAAGCGGCGGCACTTCATCCCACCACGGGGAAAACATTAACAAAACAGGGAGCGGGAGGGTCCAGTCAATTGGCTGAGCCAGCGGCTGGAGCACTCACTTTACTGGACACCACCGGGCCAGTCCATATCTATACCGACACCTGGGCAGTATCCAATGGTATGGCGGTGTGGATGGCACGGTGGAACGAGACGGGCTGGGAAATTCACGGGTTCCCCCTCTGGGGACAGGAACACTGGCGCTACATCTGGGACCAAGCCGCTCAGAGACAGATTTCAGTCCACCACGTGGATGACCATTCCCACAAGAGTACTCAGGATGTCATATATAATGCCTCTGTGTACCAGGCTGCCCAGATATGCTGCGCTACTGCCTCCCCGGAGGAACCTGACCTCAGCGACCTAGCCACATGGGTGTACCGCAAGAGCGGTCACCTAGAGGCTGATAGTAAGCGGCGCTGGACAGAACAGTTCGGGGTCGCCCTTACGGTGGATCAGTGCAAAGCCACTGTCGCAAATTGTCCCACCTGCCAGCAGGTAAAACCACGAGACTGGCCGGCGGGGCCACCGGGTCACATTCGCCGCGGCAGGGGAGCGGGTCACGTGTGGCAAATAGACTATATCAGACCGCTCCCACGCCACAATAAAAAGCAATACGCCCTGACGATGGTGGACACATACTCGGGTGTCCTGGTGGCGGTGCCCTGTGAAAGGGCCGACCAGAACAGCACCATCAATGGATTTCAGCTCCTCTCCTCCATCTATGGAGTCCCAAGGGAGGTGCAATCCGATCAGGGCTCACATTTCGCGGAGGCTGAGGTACAAAACCGGGCCGCGGAGGCGGGTATTTCGTGGCTGTGTCATATCCCCTACCATCCCCGGTCATCGGGCCTGATAGAAAGAATGAACAGCCTGCTGAAAGAAACCATACGTACACTGACACCCTTCCGCACACTGCAGGGGTGGTCGGGAGTGCTGCAGCAGGCCGTCGATCATCTCAACACACGGCCCACTGGCCAAGGGGGGTTCCCATTGTCCCGCCATCTGGCCCACTCACAACCACCCGACTTGCAAGACTCCGAACCTTCCGAGACTGCGGACTCCGGGAGGTCTGGGTCCGACGGCCACAAGGTCCCCCTCATGAGGGGGAAGTGGTCGCACACGGTCCCGGACACACTCGTTGGGTTGCAATCTCGGGTCAAACTAACCTCTCCTGCCTTCATACACAAAACCTGACCCGCCGAGAATGAGTTTGTCCCCCACCCTACTGGACGATGGCGCTACTCCTCCTCCTCACTGCGATGATCGGCATCGGGGAGCCTACGAACACCTTCCTCCGTGTCGCCTACGAATTCGTCAACACTTCTAATCAATCAGACTGATGGATCTGCCTCCGAACCACAGCACACGCCGGTAAAGCTCTCCCACTTACAGCGATTCCCTTTGATGATCTCCAAATGAACAGTCTACACAGAATTGTTGCGCTAGTCGGGTTCGGTCTATCGGTTTGTGTGGGGCAGGCGGTAGACCCCCAACACTCCCCTCTCCAATACAGAATATTTCTTCCAGTGATTCCAGGTGGGGTGGGGTGCTTCAGGAGCTGGTATTTCCCTTCTTACAATTTGACCTCAACCCGAGTCGCTACCTTCAGAGTCACCCCGAAGCCATTCAGTCAGCCAAGAGAATGTTGGTGCAGACTCCAATACGACCACATTTCCACCTTTCCAGTCGGCTACAGTGACTGTGAGACCAACTGGTACCCAGGGACCACAGTGACCACCGTCAGCGGCGCCGCTAAGCTGGGAGCTCCCTAGACCTTGAATGGCACCCATTGGGTCTGCGGGCACCGTGCCTACCCGTGGCTCCCCACGAGCTGGTACGGTTGCTGCTTCCCAGCGTTTGTGGTGCCCTATATCCACGCACTCGACGACCTCGGGGAGCACCCAGCAGACAGCTGCCACCGGCGCAGAAGAGCCATCACAGCGGCGGAAAGTTCTGGATGATTGCCTTTCTCATGTATGGCACAGCTCGACTGTCTCGAGAAGTCATAAGGATAACCGGCGTACTCCATACAGTGGCTGACGAAACCATCATGTCACTGCAACGTACCAGGTATGCCCTGACCCAGACGACAGCAGAGCTGGCTGCTGTCAGGCTAATGGACCTACAGAACATGATGGCCTTGGACTACTTACTCGCTGCAGAAGGTGGAATCTGTGCAGTGGTTGGGAAGGAGTGCTGCACCTTTATCCCAGATGCATCCAGCAACATCACAGACCTGGCTGCTCACATTGGGGACTCGGTAACTAAAATTCAAAAGGCAAGGGACCAGCTCCTCCAGCATGACACCTCATGGGGAAACTGGTGGCCATTTGGGTCTCTGGGGTGATGGTGGGCAACTATCGTCCACTGGGCCACCACCCTCGTTTTAGTTGAAATAGCGGCCTGCATTTTGTGCTGTGCTGCCAACTTATTAGAACCACTTATGATTTCCATTAGGTACCGAACACTGACGCGTATTTCTGTTAGCTTAGTGTAGCTATCCCCATGATTGGCAAATGGTATTCCCTCCGAGGGGTGGAATGTAATATGAAAGGCCAGGGGTCAGATGACCGTGACAACACTACTGACCCCCATGGTGGGATGATAGCATTGCCGTCAGGTCGGAAGCTATACCACTGTCAATCAGGGGTCCGTCTTCACCCCACTCATTAAGAGTACACCTGAGGACTGGCTCATAACCCACCTTTGTTCTTGACACCGAATCACTGTCTCGTTTCACCTACGCGGGTTCCACCCCGCTACAGCCCTATAAAACATGGTGCATGTGGGCTCTCTTTCTCTTTTTCCGATTGCTGCTGGGGTCGAGACCACAGGTGAGAGGGTGCACTTCCACAGGGGTCTAGGAGCGTACTGAATAGATTCCCAGTAGCGTAGAGCCGTTGTTTGTCCCGATTCAGGGGGTCCAGACAACGTATTTGTTCGTTCCCTGATAGCTTGTGCTAGTTAGTTGCGTGTGTGTATGAGAGTGTGTGCACTTCAGCCCTATTGCGATATCCCCCCACATTTCTCTGACACCATAGTGCGAATGTGCGAGGGTGCATTTGTTGCTTCACGTTCTGTCGCCACGTCGGTCTTTGTGAATGAAATCCTCCTTTGAAAGCACAAAGACTGTGTGTCCAGATACCTCTTATCTTTAAGATACCAAAAGAACCTTTCTCACAACACCTCGGTGGTTCAGAATGTTCGTTACAGTTTACAGAACGATATATTGCGTGCAGGGTCTGATGTGCAACCATTTTGACTGTTGTCTTAAGCTTCCACCTATTCAGTGTACAGGTAAATAGAGGTGTGAACAACTGGTCTGTTGTTCAGAGTTATTATCTGCCGCATAGATTCTGGTCTGTATACAGATATATTCTTCTACTGCTTGTCTCCACGCTGTGACCATTGCTGCGGAATCCCTGGAGGGGAGTGTTGGTCAGAAGCTACGGAGGCGGCGCTGCGGGAATGGTTACCAGAAGGGGGCGCAAAGATGAGGCAAGTTTGCAGCATTCGTAGCTCTTTCGGGTGAGAGAATGAAGGTGATTTGTCGAGCGTGCTCCGGGTTGAAATATTTGCCGGATATATAAATTCGACATTAATATACAGGTGCTGAGACAGTTATGTACTGCGGGGTAATGTTGATGACTCGGTATTGATAGAACAAGTAGCAGAATGGTTTGATTCATCCACCTCTGGATTATAGGCCCAGCAACGCTCCTGAACCAAACATTCTGCACCAACGCATTAGTGCCAGCGAAACAAATGGTATCCACTTCGGCACTGCCGCTGTGTACATTTGGAATTCACAGTCAGCATTTCTCTATCTTCTGTGGTTCAATACCCAGAATCCAGCTCAGAGCAACGCGCGTATGTCCACACTCACCCTCAGTAACATCACTTCCAAACTGGCGTGCACAGCGCCACAACAACAAATGTGCAGCCCATTGTCGCCGCACACAGACAGAGGCACAGGCAAACACATACACACTCACACGCACACAAACACACGCGCAAACATAAACACTTAAGACACACAGATAACACACACAAACGCACACACAAAGGCACACACATAACACACACACACAAACCCACACGCACTTAAGACACACGGCTAACATACACACACTTACACAAGACGCACATCTAAGACGCACACCTAACACACAGGCACACACATCGTCCGTTCCTCAAGAAACGTTCTCAAATCATCCACGGTTGGGTCCTTGTAGACGCAGAGAGAACAGAAGAGAGTTTCAAACAGTCAGAGGGCCATGTTGCAGAAGTAGGAGACATTTGTGAGCACTTCAGTCTGCCAGAGAGCAAGATAAATGAGAGAGGAACGTCTCAATCTGAAAATGAAGGCACAGACTGGTTAAATAATTTAAAGAATCACACGCTTGGGAAATGAAAAGATGTAAGATGGCTAGAAGTTAATGGAAAAAAAGACAAGCTGTAGATACAACAGGAGATGTATGTGTTTGTGTCAAATGTGTGTGTGTGTGTGTGTGTGTGTGTGTGCGTGTGTGTGTGTGTGTGTGTGTGTGTAAGAGAGAGAGAGAGACAGAGAGAGAGACAGAGAGAGAGAGAGAGGAGAGGAGAGAGAGAGAGAGAGAGAGATTCATCCAGCCATATCCGGCATTTATCAGCTTATATACCGTCTGAGACTGTGGGGTTCATTCTGTAACTGTCAGTCTCTGGTATAGTGTGACAGTGTGGGGTTCATTTTATGTCTGTCAGTCTCTAGTACAGGTGAGAGTGTAGGGCTCATTCTATTTCTAGCTTGTTGCTCCATAATTCTGGTACAGTGTGAGAGTACTCGCTATTCATAATAATCTAAATTTGTTTCTCAAACTACATTTGCTCAGCTATATTTAGCTATCATTGACTGATACTTAAATTCATTACACACAGTGCCAGTTTGAATGATGCTGATTATAATGGAACAGCTCATCGAGAGTCGGGGAGTCATTCAGCTCCGAAACAGGCTGTTCGGGCCATCATGTCCATGCAGACCATTGACTATCTATTTACACTAATCCCTTTGAAAATCACTCGCTGAATAACCTTCTGTGACTTGGCCATTCACCTTCTCGTCAGGATAAATGTTAAATGTTTGACAACTTCCCAGATTCCAACCTCCTTCTGCGTGAATGAAAATGTCTCGCAAATCCCCTCTGAACGTATTATCCATATTGGTAATGGTATTGGTATTGGCATTGGTTTATTATTTTCACTTGTACCGAGATACAGTTAAAAGCTGGTCTTACAAACCGATCGTACAGGTCAATTCATTACACGGTGCAGTTACATTGAGTTAGTACATACTGCATTGAAGTAGTACAGGGCATAACAATCACAGTGCAGAGTAAAGTGTAACAGCTGCAGAGAAAGTGCAGTGCAATAAGGTGCAACGTCACTGCAAAGTAGATCGTGAGGTCATAGTCCATCTCATTATACAAGGGAACCATTCAATAGTCTTATCACAGTGGGGTAGAAGCTGTCCTTTAGTCTGGCGGTACGTGCTTTCAGGCTCCTGTATCTTCTACCCGATGTAAGAGGAGAAAAGAAGAATTCCAGGGTGGATGGGGTATTTAATTATGCTGTCTGCTTCACCAAGACAACGAGAAGTAAAGACAAGAGTGCAAGGAGGGGAAGCAGGAGTCCGTGATGCGCAGGGCTGTGTCCACATCTCTCTGCAGTTTCTTGCGGTCCTGGGCAGAGCAGTAGCCGTACCAAGCCGTGATACATCCAGATGGGATGTTTTCTATGCTGCATCGGTAAAAGTTGGTGAGAGTCAAAGGGGACAAACCAAATTTCTTTCGCCTCCTGAGGAAGTAGAGGCGCTGGTGAGCTTTCCTTGCCGTGGCATCTACGTGATTTGACCAGGAAAAGCTGTTGGTGATGTTCACTCCCAGGAACTTGAAGCTCTCAACTCTCTCGACTTCAGCATCATTGACATAGACAGATGCATAACCATATATCCTACTCCTTACCGTCCTAGCTTTCACACATTATGAAGGGGAGGATATTCCGACTAACCACACTATCTCTGCCCCAATATCTATCGGAACATAAACTTTCGATCGAACGATGCGCTATTGATAGATGATGTAGCTTCCGGCCTGACACTGTGTGAGGTTGTGAGTTGGTATGTGAGGGCGGCTCTGGATCCAACAGAACTGGAGCTTAGAAGATCGACGTTACTTTGTCAAAACCGATAGAATCATTGAGAGTATTTAAGGGGCCGAAGTGGAGCGAAGGTTCCATATGTGGGAGAATCTATAACTTGTCGAGACCATTTAAAATATGCGGTCACTCAATGAAGGTGATTTCCTCAATCGTTCCTGAGTCTGTGGAACTCACTTCCTCTGAGGGCAATGGGAGCGATGTTTGAGTATATCTCAGACAGAGGTGGACATTCTTGCTGAGGAAGTAGGACACAGGTTACCGCGGGTACGTGGGAATGTGGAGTTGTGGATGTATTGAATTATGACTGAATGGAAAGTGCGCTTGAGCAGCTGAGTGGGGATCCTGTTCCAAATTCGGATGTCAATGTGTCTGTATGTCCCTGCGGGATGGTGACCAGGACTGTACACAGCTCTCCAGCTGTGGCCCAACTTGTGTTTCTGTGGTTCCAGCAGAGCTCCCAACTCTGGCATTCTGTGTTTTCAGCCAACAAAAACAAGTCTCCCATCCGTCTCCTTAACCCACTGACTGACCTGTCCCCCTAGATTCAGGGACCTGTCCTCATTCTCCCCAGGGTCCCTCTGCCCCTCCACATTCTCCACATACCCCCATGTACTGTGCGTCCTCCCGCCGTGTTTGGGCTCTCTACCTACCTCACCTCACTTCTCCGGTTTAAACCTGTGCCCTCCAGGTGAACATACCTCGATATATTGAAACGTGACGTGTTAGCCACCTATTTGACACTGTTGACTTATATACCTGAAACAGGACGCCACCATCCCCTTCATCCCCCACCCTCCTGCCTCACCCGCTCCAGGGAACATAAAGACAGTCAAACAAATCTCATCGTATAAATGGAACCCCATATCTAAGCGACATCCCTGTATTCCATACTGCACGCAACACGGTGCCATCACGTTATGCTTCTCCTGCAGTGACCAGAACTGTGCACAGAAAGCCATTTGTGGCCAAACCGTTGTTTTATGTCGTTATGCCACGACGGCCACGCCCTTCTGTTCCCTCTGCAGCTTGTGAAGACAGGTGTGCAGTGTTCTGTAATTTCATAGGACCTTTGTATTTGTAAACCAATGTTTCTCGGTCCAACAACATTCCCTCGCCTACCACCATTTTCAACCCTCTCTACCGTCTGTCTGTCTCTCTCTCCCCCTCTCTCTCATCCCCCTCGTTCTCTCTCTCTCTTGTTCTTCCTTACTGCCAACCCGGACAAACCCTCACACCCCACCCCGCTCTCTCGTTTTACCTAGGGACAAGTCTTGGTGTGTGAATGTGGGATCGTTCAGATATTGGCGGTCAGTTTGAATGGGGAACAAACAGACGGGACGTTGGGTCCTGGCCCTATCATTTTAAGAATACGCTCGGTCAATAAAGGAATGATCTACCCACTGCCCGTCCCTGGATGGGCAGCAGAGGATCAGCCGGAAAAGACGGCCGTTGCTGCAAATGGAAATCACCGCATGAAATGAAGAGAAATTTCATCAAGCCAAGCAACTCCTCTGAAGAGAGAAAAAAATGTGTTTCTGCTCCCGCCCACCAAACGGGCGTCCTCCCTCCCTCCTGCTGCCTCTCGGGTGCTGGGGAAGAAAACCCGCTGCCTTCACCCGCTCGGCACTGTATATGACTTCAGCCCACACCAGTGTAGTTACCTGTGACTGCCCTCTGAAGCGGCCAATCAAGCTCGGCTGATGGATCAGAGAGGAGTAAGAGAGTGAAACTGGTCCGGCCGCCCAGCGCAAGTCACTCGGCAGAGACCTCTCATCGCTATCATTGCTTGGATGCTAGGTCAGGATCCTGGAGCCCCGTCACTGGAGCGCAGCGGCCAGGGAGAAATCACCTCGTCCATGGCAGCAGGGGAAGGGCAATAACAGCTGCCCCTGCTGCTGATGCCCACATTCAGTTATTGAGAGCAAAATGGGATGTCTGGGAGTGTGGTGGCGGTGTGTACCACTCTGAGTGAGACTCCCTCCTTCCAACTGCCCGCCTGGAATTCAGGGTGAAATGTTATCGATCTGAAACTTTAACACTGTTTCTCCACAGACGCTACTTGACCTGCTGAGTGTTTCCAGCAGTTTCTGTTTATAGTTCAGGAAAAGTCCTGTTTCTCTTACTCCGGGATCAGTGCTGTTCCCGTCCGTCCAGGGCCACCTGGCCCAAGCTCATGGCCAATGTTCTTCTGGCTGCCGGGCTGTGCGGAGCGCGGTGCTGGCGGCCGAGTGGTTATGCCGTTGGGCTAGAAACCCATTGGGGTTTCGCAGCGCAGGTTCGAATCCTGCCGACTCCGGGAGCAGCGGGTCCAACCGGTGTAATTTTGAGGGGCTATTGGTTGTTTGGTCCCGGAGTGAAAATTCGATGTAATAAATGACACTGATTTTTCTGCGTTTCAATGATTCCGTTATGAATTTGGGACGTTGACCTGGAAATGTTCTCCGGTGCAGTGTTCCTGGTCACTCCTGACCCGGTTTTCGACCAGAAACGTTACCTCTGTATCTCTATCCACCAATGTTGCTCGACGTACTGAGTGTTACTTCTGTATTCAGCTATGTATGTTTGTGACTCCCTGATTCAAAGCAATGCTGCAGATGGTGAAAAGCCGGATCCCAGCATCGGTCCCTTGTCACCGCTTCCCAACCCGGGAACGGCCCATTTATTCCCGCTTCCTTGAGGGTGTCGCTCTGGCGTAATCGGTCTGGGCTTTCGGCTGTTAACCGAATGGTTGGTGGTTCAAACCCACCGAGGGACTCTGGAGATCCGGCAGCTTTTGCTGTGGGTGTCTTGTCAGCTGGGTAACACTGTTTTGTCCGGAGGTGGCCGCTCTCTGCTGCTACCTCTGTGGGCTCAGTGAGAGACCTCCCTGCGGGGTCACGTCCGGGTGTCCGGATTTTCCAGCTCCCTTTCGTCGAAATGTGCGTGTTTCCTCCGGCGACATCCTTGGACTTGCCAGGTCTAATGTCTTATTTTGTTTTAATTCTAAATGGCTTCTGCTCCAAAATGTTTTCACGGCGTGTAGGGAGAGAACGGAATAAGGACTTGAATTTGGATGATCAATCATAATCGCACTGAATGGTGAGGAGGGATGGGCAAAATGGCCGTTGCTAGCATTGTTTTCTGTGCTTCAATGCCTCTGTTTATGCTTAAAGGGTGAGACCCAGAAAAGAGTGGACTTCCGAAATTGCAAGCAGCGCTGGGCTGTAGCTCTGTGGGAGAGCACATGCTTTGCATATGTGAGGTCCAGGATTCAATCCCCGGCATTTCGATGCTTGTGATCTTTAACTTTGAACAATTCTCGGAACAAGTCTCTGAAAAGAATTCTGACTGATCTGAGCACGGACTCGGACTGTGAAATCCAAACCTGATGTTGTGTCGAGCCACAGAGAGCAGAGAAAGTGACATCTGACATGGATAAATGACCTGTAATGTTGCATCGCCAAATCCCAGATATGCGCCTTTTAATTTTACCTTGTACCCGGGAAAGAGCACAAGCAGCACAGTGATGGTAGCAGGATGGGTCAGGAAGCGAGCAAAGAAGAACGGAGGGAGAGAGAGAGAATCGGAAGAGACAACGTTACAAGCGAGGGGAAAGAAGAATGGCCAGCAAAAGAAACAGTATGAAGTCGGAAAGGAAAACAGCAAGAAGAATAGAAGAGGGAATACAGAACGATGCAACTTGTTTGACCAACAGCAGAGTGGCGCAGCGGAAGCGTGCTTGGCCCATAACCCAGAGGTCGATGGATCGAAACCATCCTACGCTATTCTACAGCTGAACATTTTACAACAGGACGCTGTTTATAACAGGACACATCCCACAATATATATTTCACTTCATTTAGAATGAAATTATCGCGTTTCAATATTGAATTTCCTTTCATTCCATTATTCCATGTGGACAGGTTGGTTGGGGAGAACGACGGTCGCTGTTGTGCTCATCCATGGACCAATACACAATGTTCTCTGCTTTATGAGGCTGAGCTCTGATACAGAACAGGAAGTGCTGGAAACACTCAGCAGGTCAGGTAGCGCCTGTGGAAATCGGAAGTGAGTTAACTTTTCAGTCCCCGCACCCATGATTAGAACTGGGACAGAGAGAGAACGTGAATGTTCGGCAGCAGAGAAGGTGGGGAGTGGACAGTGGGTAGAACAAGGGAACTTCTCTGAAAGGTTGAGACCAACATATCACCTGATGGGGCTGTGGGACACACAGGAGATGCCGGTTTCCCCCTGGAAAGGGGAAACACGGAGCCACAATGACAGACGGATGACGGGCTGAAATGTCCAGTTCCGAGACAGAAGGGATGGAGTTGGAGACGGCCTGAGGAAGGTTTTCACTCGATGGGTGGTTAGTGTCTGGACCGCACGACCTGAGGGGGCGGCGGAGGTAGGAACTCCCACAACATTGATGAAGTATCCAGATTAACATTTAAATCGTTGAGGCGGAGACGTTTGTGGGACAAGTGCTGGAAAACGGGTTTAGCACAGAGAGGAATGTTAGGGTCGGTGTGGACATTTCAGTGCTGTGTGACACTGTGACCCTGTATTACACCTGTAAGTGCAGAAACACCGGGTGTAGTCCGTGTCGGAACGGAGGGGGAGTGAGGGGAGAGATTTGATCGGGTAAACATAGACAGAGAGCGAGGGTGAACAGACTGAGGTCATCTGGGACATATTCGGATCATAGATCATAGAACAGTACAACACAGGAACAGGCCCTTCGGCTCACCATTTCTGTGCCGAACTTGAAGCAGGGTTAGACTAAACTGTTCTGCCTGGACATGATCCATATCCATCAACTCCCCCACTCCCACCCCAATCCCTGCCCAGATCCTTCTATTCTCTGGAAATGCACGTGCTAACCTAACAGCCTGCTAAACAACAATATCTTATCTGCTTCCACGACTGCACCTGACAGGCCGTTCCAGACATCCACCAGTCTCTGTGTAAAACACTTGTTACATACAACTCATTTAAACTTACCCTCTCTCACCTTAAACGCATGCCCTCTTGTACTTGACATTTCTACCCTCGGAAATATATCTGCCTATCAATGTCTCTCATAGTTTTATAAACTTCCATAAGGTCTCCTCTCAGACCCGAATGCTCCAGAGAAAACAACCCAAGTTTGTCCAATATCTCCTTATAGCTCATAGCCTCTAATCCAGGCAGCGTCCTGGTAAATCTCTCCTGCGCCCTTTTCAAAGCCTCCACATTTTTCCTGTAATGGGGCAATCGCATATGCCCTAGTTTGTTGTGGGAATCTGGGACAGTGTGAGAACCGGAAGCTCAATGATATGTTCATCGATTTACCGGGTAAAGGTGGGGGATGGGAATTCCATCCCTGACCCACTTACCTGACCACAGTAAGTGATAATTAATGAAACGGCGATAGGATCTCTCTAACCCACACTCATCGAACTAAATGAATTCAGCAAGTTACCCACGGATTAGCATAAGTAAAGCACTCGAGACCTGTACAGATCCTTCTTCTGCAAGAGGTTTTCTTGTGACAGTTCCGATGTCGGGTGATTAAAACTCTGGAAACTTCGATGGCCGGGAATCGAACCAGGGCCAACTGCTTGGGAAGCAGCTTGCTCACCATTATACCAGCATCGCCGTACTAATGTGCAGGCCATTCGGGTACTGAACCTTCTCCAGTGCTGTTTGACTCTGTGATCCGATCACTAGCCCCGCGGCTGCTTTCTGGCGGGTCGTTCCTCACTCTGATGCAGTCCCTGTTCCGTCCAGTTGATGTCGCCACCCGCCAACAGACTGGAGTCACACAGCATCCGGTGATTATTCAACCGCGATCGGACCGATGTGAGAGTCGATCCTGAAATAGTCGAAGAGCTATAAATCGTTTCCTACCTCTCTCATCAGTAAATGCGAAAGTAAATCCTGATTTGAAATATCCTTTTCAACCACATGCAGTTCGGCACTAATGGGAGCTCCACCTTTGGCCAGTCCTTGAACACAACCAGTGACTGAATCGCTGGAGCACCCTGAGACCCCTAAAGTCACACAGTGAGGTGGGTGTCTGAAAGGCGCCGGTTTTCCAGTCAACAAACACACATCGGGGTGATCTGTGGGTTTTCCTGTACTCTGACAACCGAATGACAGGCTACATCCTTCTATCGGTTCGTCGTTAGTATAGTGGATAGTATCCCCGCGGGAGACCGGGGTTCAGTTCCCCGACAGGGAGACGGTTTTTCGGTTTCCAAATATAACTGGAAAAATAAAAGCAATTTTAAAAAGAATGTTAAACCAATAAAGAGTTTGGTGTTAAAGTATTCAGTTCATTCGACATCGGGAATGTGGAACAGCCCGCCTGTAGTGAGCCCGGGATGGTAAAGTCTCCCGACAAGTACTGACTTTGTGTTCAGCCTCTTTCCCCAAATATCACCTCAGCGAGTCTGTACCTCAGTGCCATTCGGTGTTACACTCAGTGAACGAGTCCGTGACTCCGAACACATTAAACCGTGACTGTTGCTGTCAGGTATCAAATCCTGCACTGTCAGGTATCAAATCCTGAACTGTCAGGCTGTGTCTGCGGGGTTGTGTGGAGAGGACCGGCTCTGGAACAGCTGTAACACTTGAAAGAGAATGATCCCATGTGGCGCCCCAGCAGGGCACACACTAATGGGAAGAGAGAAACAGCCTAAATCACATGTGGATGAAGGGCAGAGATGGGCAGTCCAAACAAAAGGATCTGAGGAAGATCTGATCATTCCCCATTCCCTCCGGAAGCTGGTTGGAATCAACAACGCACTGCCTTCGTTGATGACATACAATTTATTAGTTACCAAGAAAGTATATTCTGATTATGAATGTTCCTTATACAACACACAATCAGATCCGAATAGGAGCCTCTCCTCCGATCAGTCCTTGAACACATTCAATGAATGAATCACTGTAGAATCCTCAGAATCCTCCAGTCACACAGTGAAGTGGGCGTCTGAAAGGCGCCGGTTTTACAGTCAACCAACAAACACCGGGGTGAACCTGTGAACCCTCCGGTACCCTGACAACCTAGTGACATATGACATACTGCCGTGGTTGTCCCGTTAGCATAGTAGTTAGTATCCCCGCCTGTTACGGGGGAGACCGGGGTTCAATTCCATGACGGGGAGATGTTTATTTCTGTTTCCAAAGGGTGCTAATCCGAAATGTTGCCGCCTGCTTTTCTCCAGGGATGCTGCCTGACCTGCTGAGTTCCTACCAGCATATCCGTGTTTTTCAAATACAAGAGGAATTTTGAATTAAACGGAAGTAAATGTGATAAAGAGTTTGTTGTCGCAGTGATCAGTTCATCAGGCATCCGGAATGTGGAACAGGCCGGTCTGCAGAGAACCCGGGACAGAAAAGTCTCCCACGAATAATGGACTTTGTGTTCAGCCTCAGGAACAGCTGAGACGGTTTGCAGAGAACGATCCCAAGTGGATATGTTTTGAAGCGGACGGGTCCCTGGTTTAAAGCCTCCCTGTCTGTTACCCAGCCCCTGAACCTTCGCTTATACTCTGATCAAAGTGAACTGGGGAAAGGTCTCGCTGGCCTTCCCTCTGTGTCGTTTGGCGGACATGAATGTATGTGCTGCGTAGCCCCGCCCCGGCCCTGATTGACAGCGGGCAGTAGAGCACATGCGCCGTCTGCTGCAGGTCCGCCTGTGAACGCCATTCCCTCAACGAGCGGCGGAAGCGGGTTTAAAACAGCCTGGAATGGAGAGTTTCCGGGCCCGGGGGCAGGGCGCTAACATCAGCCTCCTTCAAGCAGCACATCGCTCTGGGAGAGGCTCCGCAGATGGGCTCAGATAGCGGAATTGAGCACGGACCCGGTGCAGTCGAGGCTGCGGCTGGGGGAAGAGGTGGCGTGGAGAAGCGACTAGGCCCGGAACTGGGAGTGGGAAGGAGCTGCAGGTGACAGTCACTGCTGCTCCTCTCCCCAGACCAGGAGAGAAAGTCCCCGGTCTGGTTCTAGTCTCCCCGTGTGTGTCGTTGCTGGACAGTGAGTAGTGACCACAGAGCCGGACACTCAGGTTGAGGGCAGTTTTACAAAGATAGTCTGTTGCAGGCTCCAGTGAGAAGAGCGGGGGGCACAGTTTAAACAGCGGCGTTTTGACTCCGGTTGAGCAGCAAATCCCATGGAGGAGGTGAGTGGAAATGCGAACTGTGTAAATCTCCCTGCTCCATGGGCAGTCCCATTCCGGGATCCGTGCCGGGATATGGCAGTGTGTCCCTCACTTGATGTGGGGTTGCCGCCCTCTGCTGGCCGGCAGAAGATAAGAGCTGCAGCCATGCAGCGGCCCCACACACTCTGACTGGCTGCACCGGCCGCTTCACACAAGCGTCTGACTTTTACCTCTCCCTCACTGATCCCGTTTCCTTTTCCTTCCCACAGGGAAAGACTTCAATCAGCTCTGATTTTCCCTCCTCCCGAGGCACAAGGAACAGAGCAGCCACTCCGTCTCTCACACAGGATGTACGTTACGGAGTCACCGACATCTCATCAGTTCCACAGTGTCAGACAGCAGAGATATTCAGACCCACACTGAGTCCAAGGCCCAGACACATTTCCAAATCAACAGTTAAACTATAGAATAGAACAGGGGACCTTAAAGGTCACCATGATCATCTGCATATTGAATCATAAGATATGGGTGAGTTCCTGAACACATTTGTCACCTGTATTTACTGTAGGAAAGGACATGAACACCAGGGAATTCAGGATAGAGATGTCTTGAAGAGATACCACATGACAGTGGAGGAGGTGCTGGAGGTCTTAAAATGAACAGAGGTAGATTTAACCCTGAAGCCTAACCAAGTGTACCCTAGGACATTGTGAGAAGGTCGGGAAGACATTGTGTGACTTGTATCATCGACAGCCACGAGTGAGGGACCGGAAGACTGGAGGGTGGCTCATGTTGTGCTGTAATTTAAGAAGGGATACCAGAAAAATCTTGGGAGCTACAGACTGGTGGGGATAACATCAGTGGTGGGACAATTATTGGAGGGGGTTCCGCGAGACAGGATCTACCTGCATTGGGAAAGGCAAGGACTGATTACGGATGGTCAGCGTGGCTCTGACTGTGGGAATTGTGTCTCTTCAATTTGTTCGAGCTCGTTCTTGAACAGGCAACCAAGAGGATCGATGACGGAAGTTGGTAGACGTTGTCTACATGGACTTCAGCAAGGCCTTTTACAAGGTCCCACATGGTTGGCTAGTCTGTAGTGTTACATCACATGGGATACAGGGCGAGCTGGTCAAATGGACACAGTCTTAGCTTGACAGTGGGATACAGAGGGTCAATTCTCAGCCTGGAGGCCTGTGACCAGATGTACACCACAGGGATCAGTCCTGGGTCTGCTGTTGTTTATATCATAATTATTTAGACTAAAGATTTGGATGACAGCGTCGGTGGCATGGTCATTGAGTTTGTAGACGATACTAAACTGATGTGTTATAATGGACAGTGAATAAATTTTATCTGAGATTATAAAGGGATCTTGATCAACTCGGTCAGTGATCCGAGGAACGGAAGATAAATGGGTTTTGATTGTATTGTTGCATCTATGCTGCATCTATGTTGCATCGTGTTTCCATGTTGCATCTTGGTAAGACTAACCAGGGCAGGACTGACACAGGAAGTGGTCAGGCATTGAAAGTGTGTAGAACGGAGAGACATGGGGGTGCAGGTACGTCATTCCTTCAAAATGACAACACAGGTAGACAGGGTGGCGAAGAAGGCGTTTGACATGCTTACCTTCATCGGTCGGAATATTGGGTACCGGAACTGGGACATCATGTTACAGCTGTACGAGCCGTTGGGAAAGCTGCATTTGGAGCACTGCGTACAGTTCCCTCTGTCCTGCTGTCAGAGGGAGGTCATTAAACTGGAGAGGGTGAAAAAGAGATATGAGGATGTCCCTCACATCCCTTCCGTTTCAGACTTGGGGCCTGTGACCAGTGGTATGCCCCAGGTATTGGTGCTGGTCCTCTGTTGTTGGTCATATTTATGATCAGGATGATAATGCGGGGGGCACGCTTAGTTAGTTAGCAGCTGACAGCATAATTGTTCACAGAATCATACAGCACAGGAAAGGCCCTTCAGCCCAACCTGTCCGTGTTGATCAAGATGTCCAGCTGAGCTGGTCCCGTTTGTTCACGTTTGGCCCATGTCCCTCTCAACCTTACCATCCATGAACCTGAAAAGTGTCTTTTAAATGTTCTTAATGTACCTGCCTCACCCACTTCCTCTAGCAGCTCATTACAGATGCTGACCCCCCTCTGGGTGATAACGTTGTCCCTCAGGTTCCCATTATATCTGTCCTCTCTCAGCTTAAACCTCTGCCCGCTAGCTTTTAATTTCCGAATCCGAGGAAACATAATGTGCACATTCACCCCGTATGTGACCTTCATGATTTTGTCCTGGTCTGTATGGCTACCTCTCGCTCTCCTGTGCTCCAATGAATTAAATCAAAGCCTGCTTAAGCTCTCTCTGCAACTCATTACCTTGAGTCCTCGCTACATCCTCGTAAGTCTGGTCATGAAGTGGACGGTTTTCTGAGGTTACAACAGGTACTGGATCAAGTGGGAAAGGAAATGGCAGATGTGAAGTGATGCATTTTGGGAAGTTAAACCAGGGCAGGAGGTACACAGTGAACAGCAGGGTCCTGTGGAGTTTTGTTGAACAGAGAGACTTCGTGTGTTCCTGCCTCCACCACCTCCTTTGGCAGCTCCTTCCAGGTACCAACTATTCTCTGTGAAATATTTACTTCTCGGTTCCCTTTAAAAAACTAATCCCTTTCACTTTAATCCCATGCTCTCTAATTTTAGACACCAGTACCATGGGAAACAGACTCTAGATATCTACCCCATATATGCCTCACATAATTTTATCTCCCTCTGTCATGTCACAGCCTCCATCGCTCCAGGGCAAACAGACCCAACCTATCCAATTTCTCCTTATATCTCAAGCCCTCCAGTCCAGGTGAAATCCTTCTGAATCCTTCCTGCACCCTCTCAGGCTTAATCACATGTATCCTGTAGTGTGGCGACCAGAACTGTACACAGTGCTCCAAATGCGGTCTGATTAACATTCTGTACAACTGTAACATGACGTCACAACACTTGCAGTAAATGCTTCAGTGGATGAAGGCAAGAGTGCGGTACGCCGTGTTCATGACGCTCTCTGCCTGTGTCGTCACTTTCAGGGAACTGTGCAACAACGCTTGAGACATCTGCACAGATTCTTCAATGAACAAGGCAGAGAAGGAAGTGAAATCAATGCAGACAGGGGAATTTGTATAGCCAGGCATGCTGGTCGGCATAGACGTGGTGGGCTGAAATGCCTGTTCCTGTGCTAGACAACCCTTTGACTGTGACACCCCATCACTGCCAGCACTGACTTTAGCTACCTGCGCCTTCAGCTCTGAGCTTGTCTCACTGAACCCTTGTCCTCTGAGAAGATACTTGGACCCTCCCACTGTGACCAACCTGTCGGTCATCTCTCTTAATATTACCCACAATATTCCCCAATTTACCGCATAAAAGGAGTGTTATTGATACATCAGTTGTAACCCACCTGGTGATGGGGGACGGGGACAGTTTGGTGCCCTATAGGAGGAATGTGGTTCATTATTTGACCCTACCTGCCCTGGTCCAACTGTATCCCTGCCCCTGGGTTCTCTTCTTTCTTTTTCAATCTTGTTATTGGTTTTCAAATTAATACAGATTAATATATAACATCAATGTTTGTGCATGTAATGCAAAGAGATCGGGAGAACAATCATGACATGGATAATCATAAAAAACAAAAAAGTATAGAATAATCTGTAGATCCAACGATCTCTTAGTGAAGGAACATAATATAAAAGAAAGGAAAGAAAATAATTATTATAAAATATAAAGGAAAGAAAAAAATCCCCAAAACAATAAGAAAAAAATATAAATAACATATCAAACCAAACTAAGCTAAAGGAAAAAAATAAAAACAAAACAGAAAAAAAACTCGACTAAAATTTCTCAGTAGAAACATTATGTCGTCAACTACATTCCTCTAAGTTGAAAGGTTATTACATGGGGATCTATATCATGTGAAAATATTAAATAAATGGACTCCAAACTTCCTCAAATTTAAGCGAAGGATCAACAGTACCACTTCTAATTTTTTCCAAGTTTAAACATGATATAGTTTGAGAGAACCATTGCAAAGTAGGAGGGGGGATTGGATCATTCCATTTAAGCAAAATGGATCGTTTGGCCATTAATGTAACAAAGGCAATCATACGGTTAGCGGAAGCACATAAATGGCCAAACTCCATCCTTGGTAATCCAAAAATTGCAGTGATAGGATGAGGTCGTCAATTAATCTTCAATACATTTGAAATAATGTTAAAAATAACTTTCCAATATTTTTCCAAAAGAGGACAGGACCAAAACATATGTCAAATAAGCCACATTCGATTTACATCTGTCACATATCGGATTTATATGTTGATAAAATCGAGCTAGTTTATCTTTTGACATATGGGTCATGCGACCGACATGAAACTGTATCAAAGTATGTCTGGCATACATTGAAGATGTATTAACTAAATGAAGAATTTTCTTCCAAGTCTCTGTAGGTATAGATGTATGGAGTTCACTTTCGCATTCATTCTTAACTTTGTCCAGTGGTTCTGAAAGAATTTTCATAATTAGATCACAGATTATAGCTATCAAGCCCTCCTGACAAGGATTAAAACCGAAATCTTTTTCCGTAATTTCAGTTTTGTAAGATGTCGGAAAAGAGGGTATAGTAGCTTTAAAAAAAATTCTAATCTGCAATTATCGAAACAAGTGTGATCTATGCAAATTGTATTTGTTAGACAGTTGTTCAAGGATGAAAAACAGTTATCAATAAATAAATCACGAAAACATACTAGTCCCTTCCTTTTTCATATGGACAAAGCTGTGTTAAATCTGGTTGGATGAAAGGAAAAAACAAATTGAATGGGATTTGATAGATTAAATTTATTTAATCCAAACAATTTACGAAATTGAAACCATATTCGTATTGTATGTTTAAAAATTAGGTTAATCATATGTTTACTTAATTTGGTTAGTGCAAGAGGGAGTGCAGCTCCTAAAATAGAAACTAATGAAAATTCAAGTACTGATTGGGACTCAAGGTGTTCCCATTTAAAGCGTTGAATTACATCTGAATTTTGTATCAGAAAATAAAATATCTAATATTGTTGCCCAATAATATAATCTAAAGTGAGGCAAGCCCATACCACCATGCTTTTCTAGTTTTTGTAAATATTTCTTACTTAATCTTGGGTTTTTATTATGCCAAATATATGAAATAATTTTAGAATCAATAGTGTCAAAAAAAAGATTTCGGAACAAAAGTTGGAATCTCTTGAAATAAATATAAAAATTTTGGTAAAAATATTTATCTTAACCGCATTAATTCGGCCGACCAATGATAGAGACGGTGGGTACCATTTAGTAAATAATTGTTTAACATGGTCAATTAAAGGCAGTAGATTAGCTTTAAGTAAGTCCTTATGTCTCTTGGTAATTTTAACACCTAAATTCATAAAATAGTTAAGTTACCAATCTCAAAGGTAATTGGATGTAAATTGGGATTTGCATATTTAAGAGAAAGAGTTCGCTCTAATTAAGGTTTAATCTGGAGCCAGAAAAAAACTCTCAACTGATCTAATAGTGAGACTGCTGTGGGGATAGTTCCTGCGGATTAGAAATATAAAATAACAGGGAGTCTGCGTAAAGAGATATCTTATGAATCTTCTGTCCACAAGTAATACCACATATATTTGAAGAATCCCGAAGTGAAATAGCCAAAGGATCGAAAGCAATATCAAATAATAAAGGGCTTAACGAGCAGCCTTATCCAGTACCTCGAAAAAACCGAAACAAAGGAGTTTTTTTATTAGTAAGTATTGAAGCCATAGGTGCTCAATAAATCATTTTAAGCGCATATATAAATTTAGGATAGGAATTAATTTTTTCAAGTGTACTGAATAGATATTCCCATTCGACTCTGACAAATGGCTTTCCAGCATCCAGGGAAACAACACATTCTGGAATTTAAGATGAAGGGGTATATATAACATTTATTCATTTCCTAATATTAAAATGTAAATAACGATTCTGAATAAATCCTGTCTGCTCTTCAGAGATAACTTGTGGAAGAAGCTTTTCCAATCTGAAGACAAAATTTTGGAACATATTTTGGAATCTACATTTAATAAAGAAATAGGTCTATAAGATGCACAATCAGTGGGATATTTATCCTTTTTTAGAATTTAAGAAATAGCTGCTTCATAAAAAGCTTGTGGTAGTTTACCTAGTGATAAGGCATCTTTAAAAATTTTGGCTACTCAGGGAACAAGAATAACAGAAAAAAAATTAAAAATCAGCTGTATATCCGTCAGGACCGAGTGATCTACCCGAAATCATTGAAGATATTACTTTCTTTATTTCTTCCTCCGAAATGGGAGAATCTAATGTAGAGCGTGCATTTAAAGATAGTTGGAGAGTCTTCAAATCTCTTAAAAATTAATGTATTAAAGTAACATCCTCGGGGGATTCAGATTTGTATAAAGAAGAATAAAATTCTTGAAAGGATTTGTTCAATTGAACTTGATTTATCCTGTACGTACCATCTGGTTTACGGATTTTATTAATCTGACGTTTAGACAGAGTAGCTTTCAATTGGTTGGCCAATAATTTACCAGATTTGTCACCATGCATATAAAATTGACTTTTATTTTTAACTAGTAGATTTTCAATAGAATATGTTAATAATAAACTATGTTGTATTTGGAGTTCTGTTCTCTTTTTAAAAAGCTCCAGATTAGGAGTAACAGAAAATGTTTTATCGATTTCTTTGATCTTGTCCGCCAATATACGTGTTTCGTTATTCGTTCGTTTTTTCAATCCAGTGGATTATTAGATAATTTGACAACGGATGTATGCTTTAAACGTATCCCATATTATCCCACTGGAGATTTCTTCCGTAAAATTAGTTAAAAAGAAAAATGAAATCTGTTTGTTTAATAAATTGGACGAAATATAAGTCTTGTAATAACGAAGGGTTAAATCGCCATTGTCTGACATCAAAGGATAGATCTGGTAATGTAATTAATAATCTCAATGGTGCATGATCATAAATGGCAATTGCATCGTATTTGCGGTCCATAGTAAGTGGAGTTAATCTAGTATCAGTAAAAATAATCAATCCCTGAGTAATTATGGTAGACATGAGAAAAGAATGAAAATTCTTTATCAAATGGGTGTCGAAATCCCCAAACATCTAAAATTCCGGATTCAACTAAAAAGGAATTAATAAAGACAGCGGATTTGTTTGGAAGTGTAGTATTTGACACAGATCTATCCATTGAAGTGTTATACAGCAGTTAAAATCTCCACCCATAATCACAGTGTATTCATTTAAATTGGGAAATAATGCAAACAAATGTTTAATAAATTCAGTGTTACCTACATTGTTTGCATAAACGTTAGCCAAAACAACTTTTTTTGTTATGAAGTAGACCACTAATTTAAAAAATCTACCATTTGGGTCTGATATTGTCTCATGATGGACAAACGAAATTGAGGAGTCTGTAAAAATGGAAACTCCTTTCACGTTTGCTTGTGAATTTGAATGGAACTGTTGACCCCTCCTAAATCTAAAAGAAATCTTTCTTCCTGATGTGAGTCTCCTGAACAAGAATTATCTGAGCATTTAATCACTGTAAAAAAAATTAAAGATCTCCTTTCGCTTAAGGAAATTATTTAAGCCGTTAACATTCCAT